>NW_028327795.1:109144-129144 GCF_031878675.1 Megascapheus bottae | reverse complement strand
GTTAAGGTTAGGTTTAGGGTTAGGTTTAGGGTAAGGGTAAGGGATAGTTCTAGGTTTAGGGTTAGGATTAGGGTTAGGGTTAGGGTAAGCATAAGGGGTAGGGTTAGGGTTAGGGTAAGCATAAGGGTTAGGGTTAGGGTTAGGGTTAGGGTTAAGGTTAGGGTTGGGCTATGATTAGGGTTAGGGTTAGGTTTAGGGTTAGGGTTAGGGTAAGGTAAGGGATAGGTTTAGGGTTAGTGTTAGGATTAGGGTTAGGGTTAGGGTAAGCGTAAGGGTTAGGGTTAGGGTTATGGTTAGGGGTTAAGGTTAAGGTTAGGGTTATGGTTAGGATTAGGTTTAGGTTTAGGTTTAGTTTTAGGGTAAGGGTAAGGTTTAGGTTTAGGGTTAGGGTTAGGGAAGTGTAAGGGTTAGGGTTAGGGTTAGGGTAAGGATTAGGGTTAGGGTTAGGGTTAGTTTCACGGTAAGGGTAAGGTTTAGGTTTAGGGTTAGGGTTAGGGAAAGAGTAAGGGTTTAGGGTTAGGGTTAGGGTAAGGATTAGTGTTAGGGTTAGGGTTAGGGTAAGTGGTAGGGTTGGGGTTAGTGTTAGCATTAAGGTTAGGGTTAGGGTTCGGGTAAGGGTAAGGTGTTAGGGTTAGGGTTACGGGTATGGTTAGGGGTTAGGGTTAGTGTTAAGTTTAGGCTTAGGGTTAGGTTAAGGATAAGAGTTAGGTTTAGGGATAGGGTTAGGCTTTTGTTTAGGTTGAGGGTTAGGGTTAGGGTAAGGGTTAGGGTTAGGGTTAGGGTTATGATTAAGTTTAGGGTTAGGGTTAGGGTAAGGGTAAGGTTAGGTTTAGGGTTAGGGTTAGGATAAGGGTTATGGTTAGGTTTAGAGTTAGGTTTAGGTTTAGGTTTAAGTGTAAGGTTTAGGGTTAGGGTTAGGGTTATGGTAAGTGTTAGGGTAAGTGTTTGGTTAGGTGTTAGGGATAGAGTTAGGGTTAGGTTAAGTGTTAGGGTTAGGGTTAGGGTTACGGTTATTATAATGGTAGGGTTATGGGTTAGGTTGAGGATAAGGGTAAGGGTTAGGGTTAGGGTTAGGGTTACGGTTAGGGTTAGGGATTAGGGGTAGTGTTAGGTTAGGTTTCAAGTTACGGTTAGGGTAAGGATAAGTGTTAGCGTTAGGGTTAGGGCTAGGGATAGGGGTAAGGGTTAGGATTTGGGTTAGGGTTAGGGTAAGGGTAAGTGTTAGGGTTAGGGTTAGGGTTAGGGTTAACGTTAGGGTTAGAGTTAGTGTTAGGGTTAGGGTTAGGGTTAGGGTTAAGGTTAGGGTTAGAGTTAGTGTTTAGGGTAGGGTATGGGTTAGGATTAGGTTAGGGTAAGGGTTAGGATTAGGGTTAGGGTTAGAGTTAGGTTTAGGGTTAGGTTTAGGATTACGGTTAGGTAAAGGGTTAGGGTTAGGGGCTAGGGGTAGGGTTGGTTAGGTTAATGGTTAGGGTTAGGGTTGGGTTGAGGGTTAGGTTAAGGATTAGGGTTAGGTTTAGGGTTAGGGTAAGTGTAAGTGATAGGGTTAGGGTTAGGGTTAGGTTTAGGGTTAGGGTTAGGTTTAGAGTTAGGGTTAGGGTTAGGGTAAGGGTAAGTGTTAGGGTTAGGGTTACGGTTAGGTTTAGGGTAAGGGTTAGGGTTAGGGGTTAGGGGTTAGGGTTAGGGTTAGGGTAAGGTTAAGGATTAGGGTTAGGGGTTAGGGTTGGGGTTAGGGTTAGGGTTGGGTTTAGGGTAAGGGATAGGTTAGTGTTAGGATAAGGGGTAAGGTTTAGGGTTAGGGTTAGGGTTAGGGTAAGGGTTAGGTTAGGGTTAGGGTTAGTGTTAGGTTTAGGGTTAGGTTGAGGGTAAGGGTAAGGGTTAGGGTTAGGTTAGGGTAAGGGTAAGGGTTAGGGTTAATGTCTAGGTTTAGGTTTAGGTTTAGGGGTTATGGTTAGGGTAAGGGTAAGGATTAGGTTTAGGGGTAGGGTTAGGGTTAGAGTTAGGGTTAGGGTTAGGTTTAGGGTTTGGGTTGGGTAAGGGTAAGGTTTAGGGTTAAGGCTAGGTTACGTTTAGGGTAGGGTTAGGGTAAGGGTAAGGGTAAGGGTTAGGGTTAGGTTTACGGTTAGGGTTAGGGGTTAGAGTTAGGGTTAGCATTAAGGTTAGGGTTAGGGTTAGGGTTACGTTTAGGATTAGGTTTAGGGTTAGGGTTAGGGTTAGGGTAAGGGTAAGGGTTAGGGTTAGGATTAGGGTTAGGGTTACGGTAAGGGTTAGGTTTAGGGTTAGGATTAGGTTTAGGGTTAGTGTTAGGGTAAGGGTAAAGGTTCGGGTTAGGGTTAGGGTTATTCTTAAGGTTATGGTTAAGGTTAGAGTTTGGGTTCGGGGTAAGGGTTAGGGTTAGTTTAGGGTTAGGGTTAGGGTTAGAGTTAGGTTTAGGGTTAGAGTAAGGGTAAGGGTTAGGGTTAGGGTTAAGTTTAGGGTTAAGGTTAGGGTTAAGGTTAGGTTAGGGTTAGGGTAAGGTTAGGGTTAGGGCTGGGTTAGGGTTAGGGTAAGGGTAAGGGTTAGGTTTAGGGTAAGTGGTTTAGTGTAAGGGTTAGGGTTAGGTTTAGCGTTAGGTTTAGGGATAGGGTTAGGTTAAGTGTAGTGTTAGGGTTAGGGTTAGGGTACGGTAAGGGTTTGGGGTAGGGTTAGGGTTAGGATAGCTGTTAGGTTTAGGATTAGGGTTAGGGGTTAGGTTTAGGGTTAGTGTTAGGGTAAGGTTTAGGGTTATGTGTTAGGGTTAGTGTTAGGGTTAGTTTAAGGGTTAGGGTTAGAGTTAGGGTTAGGGTTAGGGTTAGGATAAGGGTTAGTGTTAGGGTTAGGGTTACGGTTAGGGTTAGGGTAAGGGTAAGTGTTAGTGTTAGTGTTAGGGTTAGGGTTAGGGTAAGGTTAGGGTTAGGGTTAGGGTCTAGGGTTAGGTTTAGGGTTGGGGTTAAGGTTAGTGTTAGAGTTAGGGTAAGAATAAGGGTTAGGGGTTAGGGTAGGGTTAAGGTTAGGGTTAGGGGTTATGGTTATGGTTAGGGTTAGGTTAGGGTTAGGGTTAGGGTAAGTGTAAGTTTTAGGGTTAGGGTTAGGGAAAGAGTAAGGGTTAGGGTTAGGGTTAGGGTAAGGATTAGTGTTAGGGTTAGGGTTAGGGTAAGTGGTAGGGTTGGGGTTAGTGTTAGCATTAAGGTTAGGGTTAGGGTTTAGGGTAAGGGTAAGGGTTAGGGTTATGGTTACGGGTAGGGTTAGGGGTTAGGGTTAGTGTTAGGCTTAGGCTTAGGGTTAGGTTAAGGATAAGAGTTAGGTTTAGGGATAGGGTTAGGCTTCCGTTTAGGTTGAGGGTTAGGGTTAGGGTAAGGGTTAGGGTTAGGGTTAGGGTTATGATTAAGGTTAGGGTTAGGGTTAGGGTAAGGGTAAGGGTTAGGGTTAGGGTTAGGGTTAGGATAAGGTTATGGTTAGGTTTTAGAGTTAGGGTTAGGGTTAGGTTTAAGTGTAAGGTTTAGGGTTAGGGTTAGGTTAGGGTTATGGTAAGTGTTAGGGTAAGTGTTTGGTTAGGTGTTAGGGATAGAGTTAGGGTTAGGTTAAGTGTTAGGGTTAGGGTTAGGGTTACGGTTATTATAATGGTTAGGGTTAGGGTTAGGTTGAGGATAAGGGTAAGGGGTTAGGGTTAGGGTTAGGGTTACGGTTAGGGTTAGGGATTAGGGGTTAGTGTTAGGTTTACAGTTACGGTTAGGGTAAGGATAAGTGTTAGCGTTAGGGTTAGGGCTAGGGATAGGGTAAGGGTTAGGATTTGGGTTAGGGTTAGGGTAAGGGTAAGTGTTAGGGTTAGGGTTAGGGTTAGGGTTAACGTTAGGGTTAGAGTTAGTGTTAGGGTTAGGGGTTAGGGTTAGGGTTAAGGTTAGGGTTAGAGTTAGTGTTAGGGTAGGGTATGGGTTAGGAATTAGGTTAGGGTAAGGGTTAGGATTAGGGTTAGGGTTAGAGTTAGGTTTAGGGTTAGGTTTAGGATTACGGTTAGGTAAAGGGGTTAGGGTTAGGGGCTAGGGGTAGGGTTGGTTAGGTTAATGGTTAGGGTTAGGGTTGGGTTGAGGGTTAGGTTAAGGATTAGGGTTAGGTTTAGGGTTAGGGTAAGTGTAAGTGATAGGGTTAGGGTTAGGGTTAGGTTTAGGGTTAGGGTTAGGTTTAGAGTTAGGGGTTAGGGTTAGGGTAAGGGTAAGTGTTAGGGTTAGGGTTACGGTTAGGTTTAGGGTAAGGGTTAGGGTTAGGGGTTAGGGTTAGGGTTAGGGTTAGGGGTAAGGTTAAGGATTAGGGTTAGGGGTTAGGGTTGGGGTTAGGGTTAGGGTTGGGTTTAGGGTAAGGGATAGGTTAGTGTTAGGATAAGGGTAAGGTTTAGGTTAGGGTTAGGGTTAGGGTAAGGGTTAGGGTTAGGGTTAGGGTTAGTGTTAGGTTTAGGGTTAGGTTGAGGGTAAGGGTAAGGGTTAGGGTTAGGTTAGGGTAAGGGTAAGAGGTTAGGGTTAATGTTAGGTTTAGGTTTAGGTTTAGGGTTATGCGTTAGGGTAAGGGTAAGGATTAGGGTTTAGGGGGTAGGGGTTAGGGTTAGAGTTAGGGTTAGGGTTAGGTTTGGGTTTGGGTTGGGTAAGGGTAAGGTTTTAGGGTTAAGGCTAGGTTTACGTTTAGGGTGTAGGGTTAGGGTAAGGGTAAGGGTAAGGGTTAGGGTTAGGGTTTACGGTTAGGGTTAGGGGTAGAGTTAGGGTTAGCATTAAGGTTAGGGTTAGGGTTACGTTTAGGATTAGGTTTAGGGTTAGGGTTAGGGTTAGGGTAAGGGTAAGGGTTAGGGTTAGGATTAGGGTTAGGGTTACGGTAAGGGTTAGGTTTATGGGTTAGGATTAGGTTTAGGGTTAGTGTTAGGGTAAGGGTAAAGGTTCGGGTTAGGGTTAGGGTTATTCTTAAGGTTATGGTTAAGGTTAGAGTTTGGGTTCGGGTAAGGTTAGGTTAGTTTTAGGGTTAGGTTAGGGTTAGAGTTAGGTTTAGGGTTAGAGTAAGGGTAAGGGTTAGGGTTAGGGTTAAGTTAGGGTTAAGGTTAGGGTTAAGGTTAGGTTTAGGGTTAGGTAAGGGTTAGGGTTAGGGCTGGGTTAGGGTTAGGGTAAGGGTAAGGGTTAGGTTTAGGGTAAGGTTTAGTGTAAGGGTTAGGGTTAGGTTTAGTGTTAGGTTTAGGGATAGGGTTAGGTTAAGTGTAGTATTAGGGTTAGGTTAGGGTACGGTAAGGGTTTGGGGTAGGGTTAGGGTTAGGGATAGCTGTTAGGTTTAGGATTAGGGTTAGGGGTTAGGTTTAGGGTTAGTGTTAGGGTAAGGTTTAGGGTTATGTGTTAGGGTTAGTGTTAGGGTTAGTTTAAGGGTTAGGGTTAAGAGTTAGGGTTAGGGTTAGGGTTAGGATAAGGGTTAGTGTTAGGGTTAGGGTTACGGTTAGGGTTAGGGTAAGGGTAAGTGTTAGTGTTAGTGTTAGGGTTAGGGTAAGGGTTAGGGTTAGGGTTAGGGCTAGGGTTAGGTTTAGGGTTGGGGTTAATGGTTAGTGTTAGAGTTAGGGTAAGAATAAGGGTTTAGGGTTAGGGTTAGGGTTAAGGTTAGGATTAGGGTTATGGTTATGGTTAGGGTTAGGTTTAGGGTTAGGGTTAGGGTAAGTGTAAGTTTTAGGGTTAGGGTTAGGGAAAGAGTAAGGGTTAGGGTTAGGGTTAGGGTAAGGATTAGTGTTAGGCTTAGGGTTAGGGTAAGTGGTAGGGTTGGGGTTAGTGTTAGCATTAAGGTTAGGGTTAGGGTTAGGGTAAGGGGTAAGGGTTATGGTTAGGGTTACGGGTAGGGTTAGGGGTTAGGGTTAGTGTTAGGTTTAGGCTTTAGGGTTAGGTTAAGGATAAGAGTTAGGTTTAGGGATAGGGTTAGGCTTCCGTTTAGGTTGAGGGTTAGGGTTAGGGTAAGGGGTTAGGGTTAGGGTTAGGGTTATGATTAAGGTTAGGGTTAGGGTTAGGGTAAGGGTAAGGGTTAGGGTTAGGGGTTAGGGTTAGGATAAGGGTTATGGTTAGGTTTAGAGGTTAGGGTTAGGGTTAGGTTAAGTGTAAGGTTTAGGGTTAGGTTTAGGGTTAGGGTTAGGGTAAGTGTTAGGGTAAGTGTTTGGTTAGGTGTTAGGGATAGAGTTAGGGTTAGGTTAAGTGTTAGGGTTAGGGTTAGGGTTACGGTTATTATAATGGTTAGGGTTAGGGTTAGGTTGAGGGATAAGGGTAAGGGTTAGGGTTAGGGTTAGGGTTACGGTTAGGGTTAGGGATTAGGGGTAGTGTTAGTTTTACAGTTACGGTTAGGGTAAGGATAAGTGTTAGCGTTAGGGTTAGGGCTAGGGATAGAGTAAGGGTTAGGATTTGGGTTAGGGTTAGGGTAAGGGTAAGTGTTAGGGTTAGGGTTAGGGTTAGGGTTAACGTTAGGGTTAGAGTTAGTGTTAGGGGTTAGGGTTAGGGTTAGGGTTAAGGTTAGGGTTAGAGTTAGTGTTAGGGTAGGGTATGGGTTAGGATTAGGTTAGGGGTAAGGGTTAGGATTAGGGTTAGGGTTAGAGTTAGGTGTAGGGTTAGGTTTAGGATTACGGTTAGGTAAAGGGTTAGGGTTAGGGGCTAGGGGTAGGGTTGGTTAGGTTAATGGTTAGGGTTAGGGTTGGGTTGAGGGTTAGGTTAAGGATTAGGGTTAGGTTTAGGGTTAGGGTAAGTGTAAGTGATAGGGTTAGGGTTAGGGTTAGGTTTAGGGTTAGGGTTAGGTTTAGAGTTAGGGTTAGGGTTAGGGTAAGGGTAAGTGTTAGGGTTAGGGTACGGTTAGGTTTAGGGTAAGGGTTAGGGTTAGGGGTTAGGTTAGGGTTAGGGTTAGGGTAAGGTTAAGGATTAGGGTTAGGGGTTAGGGTTGGGGTTAGGGTTAGGGTTGGGTTTAGGGTAAGGGATAGGGTTAGTGTTAGGATAAGGGTAAGGTTTAGGGTTAGGGTTAGGGTTAGGGTAAGGGTTAGGGTTAGGGTTAGGGTTAGTGTTAGGTTTAGGGTTAGGTTGAGGGTAAGGGTAAGGGTTAGGGTTAGGTTAGGGTAAGGGTAAGGGTTAGGGTTAATGTTAGGTTTAGGTTTAGGTTAGGGTTATGGTTAGGGTAAGGGTAAGGATTAGGTTTAGGGGTAGGGGTTAGGGTTAGAGTTAGGGTTAGGGTTAGGTTAGGGTTTGGGTTGGGTAAGGGTAAGGTTTAGGGTTAAGGCTAGGTTTACGTTTAGGTGTAGGGTTAGGGTAAGGGTAAGGGTAAGGGTTAGGGTTAGGTTTACGGTTAGGGTTAGGGGTAGAGTTAGGGTTAGCATTAAGTAGGTTAGGGTTAGGGTTACGTTTAGGATTAGGTTTAGGGTTAGGGTTAGGGTTAGGGTAAGGGTAAGGGTTAGGGTTAGGATTAGGGTTAGGGTTACGGTAAGGGTTAGGTTTAGGGTTAGGATTAGGTTTAGGGTTAGTGTTAGGGTAAGGGTAAAGGTTCGGGTTAGGGTTAGGGTTATTCTTAAGGTTATGGTTAAGGTTAGAGTTTGGGTTCGGGTAAGGGTTAGGGTTAGTTTTAGGGTTAGGGTTAGGGTTAGAGTTAGGTTTAGGGTTAGAGTAAGGGTAAGGGGTTAGGGTTAGGGTTAAGTTTAGGGTTAAGGTTAGGGTTAAGGTTAGGTTTAGGGTTAGGTAAGGTTTAGGGTTAGGGCTGGTTAGGTTTAGTGTTAGGTTTAGGGATAGGGTTAGGTTAAGTGTAGTGTTAGGGTTAGGGTTAGGGTACGGTAAGGGTTTGGGGTAGGGTTAGGGTTAGGGATAGCTGTTAGGTTTAGGATTAGGGTTAGGGGTTAGGTTTAGGGTTAGTGTTAGGGTAAGGTTTAGGGTTATGTGTTAGGGTTAGTGTTAGGGTTAGTTTAAGGGTTAGGGTTAGAGTTAGGGTTAGGGATAGGGTTAGGATAAGGGTTAGTGTTAGGGTTAGGGTTACGGTTAGGGTTAGGGTAAGGGTAAGTGTTAGTGTTAGTGTTAGGGTTAGGGTTAGGGTAAGGGTTAGGGTTAGGGTTAGGGCTAGGGTTAGGTTTAGGGTTGGGGTTAAGGTTAGTGTTAGAGTTAGGGTAAGAATAAGGGTTAGGGTTAGGGTTAGGGTTAAGGTTAGGGTTAGGGTTATGGTTATGGTTAGGGTTAGGTTTAGGGTTAGGGTTAGGGTAAGTGTAAGTTTTAGGGTTAGGGTTAGGGAAAGAGTAAGGGGTTAGGGTTAGGGTTAGGGTAAGGATTAGTGTTAGGGTTTAGGGTTAGGGTAAGTGGTAGGGTTGGGGTTAGTGTTAGCATTAAGGTTAGGGTTAGGGTTAGGGTAAGGGTAAGGTTAGGGTTATGGTTACGGGTAGGGTTAGGGGTTAGGGTTAGTGTTAGGCTTAGGCTTAGGGTTAGGTTAAGGATAAGAGTTAGGTTTAGGGATAGGGTTAGGCTTCCGTTTAGGTTGAGGGTTAGGGTTAGGGTAAGGGGTTAGGGTTAGGGTTAGGGTTATGATTAAGGTTAGGGTTAGGGTTAGGGTAAGGGTAAGGTTAGGGTTATGGTTACGGGTAGGGTTAGGGGTTAGGGTTAGTGTTAGGCTTAGGCTTAGGGTTAGGTTAAGGATAAGAGTTAGGTTTAGGGATAGGGTTAGGCTTCCGTTTTAGGTTGAGGGTTAGGGTTAGGGTAAGGGTTAGGGTTAGGGTTAGGGTTATGATTAAGGTTAGGGTTAGGGTTAGGGTAAGGGTAAGGGTTAGGGTTAGGGTTAGGGTTAGGATAAGGGTTATGGTTAGGTTTAGAGTTAGGGTTAGGGTTAGGTTAAGTGTAAGGTTTAGGGTTAGGGTTAGGGTTATGGTAAGTGTTAGGGTAAGTGTTTGGTTAGGTGTTAGGGATAGAGTTAGGGTTAGGTTAAGTGTTAGGGTTAGGGTGAGGGTTACGGTTATTTATAATGGTTAGGGTTAGGGTTAGGTTGAGGATAAGGGTAAGGGTTAGGGTTAGGGTTAGGGTTACGGTTAGGGTTAGGATTAGGGGTAGTGTTAGGTTTACAGTTACGGTTAGGGTAAGGATAAGTGTTAGCGTTAGGGTTAGGGCTAGGGATAGGGTAAGGGTTAGGATTTGGGTTAGGGTTAGGGTAAGGGTAAGTGTTAGGGTTAGGGTTAGGGTTAGGGTTAACGTTAGGGTTAGAGTTAGTGTTAGGGTTAGGGTTAGGGTTAGGGTTAAGGTTAGGGTTAGAGTTAGTTAGGGTAGGGTATGGGTTAGGATTAGGTTAGGGTAAGGGTTAGGATTAGGGTTAGGGTTAGAGTTAGGTTTAGGGTTAGGTTTAGGATTACGGTTAGGTAAAGGGTTAGGGTTAGGGGCTAGGGGGTAGGGTTGGTTAGGTTAATGGTTAGGGTTAGGGTTGGGTTGAGGGTTAGGTTAAGGATTAGGGTTAGGTTTAGGGTTAGGGTAAGTGTAAGTGATAGGGTTAGGGTTAGGGTTAGGTTTAGGGTTAGGGTTAGGGTTAGGGTAAGGGTAAGTGTTAGGGTTAGGGTTACGGTTAGGTTTAGGGTAAGGGTTAGGGTTAGGGGTTAGGGTTAGGGGTTAGGGTTAGGGTAAGGTTAAGGATTAGGGTTAGGGGTTAGGGTTGGGGTTAGGGTTAGGGTTGGGTTTAGGGTAAGGGATAGGGTTAGTGTTAGGATAAGTGTAAGGTTTAGGGTTAGGGTTAGGGTTAGGTAAGGGTTAGGGTAGGGTTAGGGTTAGTGTTAGGTTTAGGGGTTAGGTTGAGGGTAAGGGTAAGGGTTAGGGTTAGGTTAGGGTAAGGGTAAGGGTTAGGGTTAATGTTAGGTTTAGGTTTAGGTTTAGGGTTATGGTTAGGGTAAGGGGTAAGATTAGGTTTAGGGGGTAGGGTTAGGGTTAGAGTTAGGGTTAGGGTTAGGTTTAGGGTTTGGGTTGGGTAAGGGTAAGGTTTAGGGTTAAGGCTAGGTTTAAGTTTAGGTGTAGGGTTAGGGTAAGGGTAAGGGTAAGGGTTAGGGTTAGGTTTACGGTTAGGGTTAGGGGTAGAGTTAGGGTTAGCATTAAGGTTAGGGTTAGGGTTAGGGTTATGTTTAGGATTAGGTTTAGGGTTAGGGTTAGGGTTAGGGTAAGGGTAAGGGTTAGGGTTAGGATTAGGGTTAGGGGTTACGGTAAGGGTTAGGTTTAGGGTTAGGATTAGGTTTAGGGTTAGTGTTAGGGTAAGGGTAAAGGTTCGGGTTAGGGTTAGGGTTATTCTTAAGGTTATGGTTAAGGTTAGAGTTTGGGTTCGGGGTAAGGGTTAGGGTTAGTTTTAGGGTTAGGGTTAGGGTTAGAGTTAGGTTAGGGTTAGAGTAAGGGTAAGGGTTAGGGTTAGGGTTAAGTTTAGGGTTAAGGTTAGGGTTAAGGTTAGGTTTAGGGTAAGTTTAGTGTAAAGGTTAGGGTTAGGGCTGGGTTAGGGTTAGGGTAAGGGTAAGGGTTAGGTTTAGGGTAAGGTTTAGTGTAAGGGTTAGGGTTTAGGTTTAGTGTTAGGTTTAGGGATAGGGTTAGGTTAAGTGTAGTATTAGGGTTAGGGTTAGGGTACGGTAAGGGTTTGGGGTAGGGTTAGGGTTAGGGATAGCTGTTAGGTTTAGGATTAGGGTTAGGGGTTAGGTTTAGGGTTAGTGTTAGGGTAAGGTTTTAGGGTTATGTGTTAGGGTTAGTGTTAGGGTTAGTTTAAGGGTTAGGGTTAGAGTTAGGGTTAGGGGTAGGGTTAGGATAAGGGTTAGTTGTTAGGGTTAGGGTTACGGTTAGTGTTAGGGTAAGGGTAAGTGTTAGTGTTAGTGTTAGGGTTAGGGTAAGGGTTAGGGTTAGGGTTAGGGCTAGGGTTGGGGTTAAGGTTAGTGTTAGAGTTAGGGTAAGAATAAGTGTTAGGGTTAGGGTTAGGGTTAGGGTTAAGGTTAGGGTTAGGGTTAGGGTTATGGTTATGGTTAGGGTTAGGTTTATTGTTAGGGTTAGGGTAAGTGTAAGTTTTAGGGTTAGGGTTAGGGAAAGAGTAAGGGTTAGGGTTAGGGTTAGGGTAAGGAATTAGTGTTAGGCTTAGGGTTACGGTAAGTGGTAGGGTTGGGGTTAGTGTTAGCATTAAGGTTAGGGTTTAGGGTTAGGGTAAGGGTAAGGGTTATGGTTAGGGTTACGGGGTAGGGTTAGGGTTTAGGGTTAGTGTTAGGTTTATGCTTAGGGTTAGGTTAAGGATAAGAGTTAGGTTTAGGGATAGGGTTAGGCTTCCGTTTAGGTTGAGGGTTAGGGTTAGGGTAAGGGTTAGGGTTAGGTTTAGGGTTATGATTAAGGTTAGGGTTAGGGTTAGGGTAAGGGTAAGGGGTTAGGGTTAGGTTTAGGGTTAGGATAAGGGTTATGGTTAGGTTTAGAGTTAGGGTTAGGGTTAGGGTTAAGTGTAAGGTTTAGGGTTAGGGTTAGGGTTAAGGTTATGGTAAGTGTTAGGGTAAGTGTTTGGTTAGGTGTTAGGGATAGAGTTAGGTTAGGTTAAGTGTTAGGGTTAGGGTTAGGGTTACGGTGTTATTATAATGGTTAGGGTTAGGGTTAGGTTGAGGATATGGATAAGGGTAAGGGTTAGGGTTAGGGTTAGGGTTACGGTTAGGGTTAGGGATTAGGGGTAGTGTTAGGTTTACAGTTACGGTTAGGGTAAGGATAAGTGTTAGCGTTAGGGTTAGGGCTAGGGATAGGGTAAGGGTTAGGATTTGGGTTAGGGTTAGGGTAAGGGTAAGTGTTAGGGTTAGGGTTAGGGTTAGGGTTAACGTTAGGGTTAGAGTTAGTGTTAGGGTTAGGGTTAGGGTTAGGGTTAAGGTTAGGGTTAGAGTTAGTGTTAGGGTAGGGTATGGGTTAGGATTAGGTTAGGGTAAGGGTTAGGATTAGGGTTAGGGTTAGAGTTAGGTTTAGGGTTAGGTTTAGGATTACGGTTAGGTAAAGGGTTAGGGTTAGGGGCTAGGGGTAGGGTTGGTTAGGTTAATGGTTAGGGTTAGGGTTGGGTTGAGGGTTAGGTTAAGGATTAGGGTTAGGTTTAGGGTTAGGGTAAGTGTAAGTGATAGGGTTAGGGTTAGGGTTAGGTTTAGGGTTAGGGTTAGGTTTAGAGTTAGGGTTAGGGTTAGGGTAAGGGTAAGTTTTAGGGTTAGGGTTACAGTTAGGTTTAGGGTAAGGGTTAGGGTTAGGGGTTAGGGGTTAGGGTTAGGGTTAGGGTAAGGTTAAGGATTAGGGTTAGGGGTTAGGGTTGGGGTTAGGGTTAGGGTTGGGTTTAGGGTAAGGGATAGGGTTAGTGTTAGGATAAGGGTAAGGTTTAGGGTTAGGGTTAGGGTTAGGGTTAGGGTAAGGGTTAGGGTTAGGGTTAGGGTTAGTGTTAGGTTTAGGGTTAGGTTGAGGGTAAGGGTAAGGGTTAGGGTTAGGTTAGGGTAAGGGTAAGGGTTAGGGTTAATGTTAGGTTTAGGTTTAGGTTTAGGGTTATGGTTAGGGTAAGGGTAAGGATTAGGTTTAGGGGTAGGGTTAGGGTTAGAGTTAGGGTTAGGGTTAGGTTTAGGGTTTGGGTTGGGTAAGGGTAAGGTTTAGGGTTAAGGCTAGGTTTACGTTTAGGTGTAGGGTTAGGGTAAGGGTAAGGGTAAGGGTTAGGGTTAGGTTTACGGTTAGGGTTAGGGGTAGAGTTAGGGTTAGCATTAAGGTTAGGGTTAGGGTTAGGGTTACGTTTAGGATTAGGTTTAGGGTTAGGGTTAGGGTTAGGGTTAGGGTAAGTGTTAGGGTAAGTGTTTGGGTTAGGTGTCAGGGATACTGTTAGGGTTAGGGTTAGGGTTAGGGTTATTATAAGGGTTAGGGTTAGGGTGAGGATAAGGTTAAGGGTAAGGGTTAGGGTTACGGTTAGGGTTAGGGATTAGGGTTGGTGTTAGGTTTAGAGTTAGGGTTAGTGTAAGGATAACAGTTAGGGTTAGGGTTAGGGTTAGGGATTGGGTAAGAGTTAGGGTTAGGGGTAGGTTTAGGGTAAGGGTAAGTGTTAGGGTTAGGGTTAGGGTTAGGGTTAGGGTTAAGGTTAGGGTTAGAGTTAGTGTTAGGGTTAGGGTTAGGTTTAGGGTTAGAGTTAGGGTTAAGGTTAGGGTTAGAGTTAGTGTTAGGGTTAGGGTATGGTTTAGGGTTAGGTTAGGGTAAGGGTTAGGGTTAGGGTTAGGGTTAGAGTTAGGTTTAGGGTTATTGTAAGGATAAAGTTTAGGGTTAGGGTTAGGTTTAGGGTTAGGTTTAGGGTTAGGGTTAGGGTTAGGGTAAGGTTAAGGATTAGGGTTAGGGGTTAAGGTTAGGGTTAGGGTTAGGGTTAGGGTTAGGGTAAGGGTTAGGGCAGGGTTAGGGTTAGGGTTAGGGTTAGGGTTACGGTTAGGGTAAAGGTTAGGGTTAGGGTTAGGGTAAGGGTTAGGTTTAGGGTTAGTGTTAGGTTTAGGGATAGGTTTAGGGTTATGGTAAGGGTTAGGGTTAGGGTTAGGATAAGGGTATGTGTTAGGTTTAGGTTTAGGGTTAGGGTAAGGGCAACGGTTTGTGTAAGGTTTAGGGTTAAGTTTAGGGTTAGGGTTAATGTTAGGTTTAGGGTTAGGCTTAGGGTAAGGGTAAGGGTTAGGGTTTGGGTTAGGGATAGGGTTAGGTTTAGGGTTAGGTTTAGGGTAACGGTAAGGGTTAGGTTTAGGGTTAGGGTTAGTGTTAGGTTTAGGGTTAGGGTTAGGGTAAGGGCAAGGGTTAGTGTTAGGTTTAGGGTTAAGTTTAGGGTTAGGGTTAGGGTTAGGTTTAGGGTTAGGGTTAGGGTAAGGGTAAAGTTTAGGGTTACGGTTAGTGTTAGGGTTAAGGTTATGGTTAGGGTTATGGTTAGGGTTAGGGTAAGTGTTAGGGTTAGGGTTACGGTAAGGGTTATGGTTAGGGTTAGTGTTAGGGTTAGACATAGGTTTAGGGTTAGGGGAAGTGATAGGGTTTGGGTTATGTTTAGGGTTATGGTTAGGTTAAGGGTTAAAGTTCGCGTTATGGTTAGAGTTAGGGGTAGTGTTAGGGTTGGGGAAAGGGTTAGGGATAGGTTTAGGGTTAGTGTAAGGGTTAGGGTTAGGGTTTGGTTTATGGTAAGTGTTAGGGTTAGGGTTAGGGTTAGAGTTAAGTTTAGGGTAAGGGTTAGGGTTAGGGTTAGGGTTAGTGTAAGGATAAGGGTTAGGGTTAGGGTTAGAGTAAGGGTTAGGGTTAGGGTAAGGGTAAGGGTTAGGTTTAAGTTTAGGGTTAGGGGTAGGGAAAGGGGAAGGGGTAGGTTTAGGATTAGGGTTAGGGTTAGGGTTAGGGTTAGTTAGGGGTTAGGGTTAGTGTTAGGGTTAGGTTAAGGGTAGGGTTAGGGTTAGGATTAGGATAAGGGTTAGGGTTAGTGTTAGGGTTAGGGTAAGGGTAAGCGTTAGTGTTAAGTTCAGGGTTAGGGTTAGGTTAAGTGTTAGGGTTAGGGTTAGGTTTAGGGTTAGGGTTAGGGTAAGGGTAAGGGTTAGGTTTAGGGTTAGGGTTAGGGTTAAGTTTAGGGTTAGGGTTAGGGTTTGAGAAAGGGTACGGGTTAGGGTTAGGGTTAGGGTTAGGGAAAGGGTTCGGGTTAGGTTTAGGGTTAGGGTTAGCTTTAGGGTAAGGGTAAGGTTTAGGGTTAAGGTTAAGGGTAGGGTTAGGTTTATGGTTAGGGTTAGGGTAAGGTTAAGGTTTAGGGTTAGGGTTAGGTGTAGGGTTAGGGTTAGGGTTAAGTTTAGGGTTAGGGTTAGGGTTAGGGTTAGGGTAAGGGTAAGTGTGAGGGTTAGAGTTAGGGTTTGACAAAGGGTACGGGTTAGGGTTAGGGTTAGGGTTAGGGAAAGGGTTAGGGTTAGGTTTAGGGTTAGGGTTAGCTTTAGGGTAAGGGTAAGGTTTAGGGTTAAGGTTAAGGGTAGGGTTAGGTTTATGGTTAGGGTTAGGGTAAGGTTAAGGTTTAGGGTTAGGGTTAGGTGTAGGGTTAGTGTTAGGTTTATGGTTAGTGTTAAGGTTTGGGTTAAGGTTAGGTTTAGGGTTAGGGTTAGGTTTAGGTTTAGGGTTAGAGTTAGGGTAAGGGTAAGGATTAGGGTTAGGGTTAGGGTTAGGGTTCAGGTTAGGGTTAGAGATAGGGTTAGGGTTAGGGTAAGGGTTAGGGTTAGGGTTCGGGTTAGGGTAAGCGTAAGGGTTAGGGTTAGGGTTAATGTTAAGTTTAGGGTTAGTGTTAGGGTTAGGGTTAGGGTTAGGGTTCGGGTTAGGGTAAGCGTAAGGGTTAGGGTTAGGGTTAGGGTTAAGTTTAGGGTTAGGGTTAGGGTTAGGGTTAGGGTTAGGGTAATTGTTAGGGTTAGGGTTAGGGTTAGGGTTAGCGTTTGGGTTAGGGTAAGGGAAAGGTTAGGGTTAGGGTTAGGGTTAAGTTTAGGGTTGGGGTTTGGGTTAGGGTTAGGTTAGGGTTAGGTTTGTGGTAAGGGTAAGGGTTAGAGTTAGGGTTAGGGTTAGGGAAAGGGTAAGGGTTAGGGTTAGGGTTAGGGTTAGGATAAGGGTTAGGGTTAGGGTTAGGGTTAGGTAAGGGTTAGGGTTAGGGTTAGGTTCAGGGTTAGGTTTAGGGTTGTGTTGAAGTTTAGGGTTAGGGTTAGGGTTAGGGTTATTATAAGGTTTAGGGTTAGGGTGAGGATAAGGGTAAGGTTTGGTTTAGGGTTAGGGTTCTGTGTAGGGAAAGGGTAAGGGTTAGGGTTATGGTTAGGGTAAGGATATGTGTTAGGGTAAGGGTTAGGGTAAGGGTTAGGGTAAGGATATGTGTTAGGGTAAGGGTTAGGATTAGTGTTAGGGTTAGCGTTTGGTAAGGGTAAGGGTTAGGGTTAGGGTTAAGGTAAGCGTTAAGGTTAGAGTTAGGGTTAGGGTTAGGTTTAGGGTAAGGGTTAGGGTTAGGTTTAGGGTTATGTAAGTGTAAGGGTTAGGGTTAGGGTTAGGGTAAGGTTTAGGGTTAGGGTTAGGGTAGGGTTAAGGGTAAGGGTAAGTGTTAGGGTTAGGATTAGGGTTAGGATAAGGTAAGGGTTACGGTTAGGGTTAGGGTTAAGTTTAGGTTTAGGGTTTAGGGTTAGGTATAGGCTTAGGTTTAGGGTTAGGTTTACGGTAAGGGTTAGCGTAAGGGCAAGGGTTAGTGTTCGGGTTAGGGTTATGTTTAGGGTTAGGGATGGGTAAGGATAAAGGTTAGGGTTAGTGTTAGGGTTATGGTTAGGGTAAGGGTAAGGGTTAGCGTTAGGGTTAGGGTTAGGGTTAACTTTAGGGTTAGGGTAATGGTAAGGGTTAGGGTTAGGGTAAGGTTTAGGATAAGGGTAAGGGTTAGGGTTAGGGTTAGGGTTAGAGGTTAGGGTTAGGGTTAGGGTTAGGGGTTAGGGTTAGGGTTAGGGTTAGGTGTTAGGGTTAGGGATTAGGGTTAGGGTAAGGTTTAGGTTATGTGTTAGGGTTAGGGTTAGGGTTAGGATAAGGGTAGGGTTAGGGTTAGGGTTATGTTAAGGGTGGTGTTAGGGTTAAGGTTAGGGTAAGGGTTAGGGTTAGGGTTAGGGTTAGAGTAAGGGTTAGGGTTTGGTAAGGGTTACGGTTGGGGTTAGGGGTTAGGGTTAGGGTAAGTTTAAGAGTTAGGTTTAGGGATAGATTAGGGTTCGGGTTAGGTTTAGAGTTAGGGTTAGGTTAAGGGTAAGAGTTAGGGTTGGGTTAGTGTTAGGTTTAAGGTTATGGTTAGGGTTAGGGTAAGGGTAAGCTTTAGGGGTAGGGTTAAGGTTAGGGTTAGGGTTAGTGTTAGGGTTACGGTAAGGTAAGGGTTAGGGTTAAGGTTAGGGGTAGGGTTAGGGAAAGGGTAAGGGTTAGGGTTAGGGTTAGGATAAGGGTTAAGGTTAGGATTAGGGTGTAGGGTAAGGGTTAGGGTTAGGGTTAAGGTTGAGGTTAGGGTTAGGGTAAGGGTAAGGGTTAGGGTTAGGTTTAGGGTAAGGGTTAGAATAAGGGTTAGGTTTAGGGTTAGGGTTAGGTTTAGGGTTAGGGTTAGGGTTATGGTTAGGTTAAGGATAAGGGTTAGGGTTAAGGTTAGGGTTAGGGTTAGGGTTAGGGTTAATGTTAGTGTTCAGTTGAGGGTAAATGTAAGGTTTAGGGATAGGTTTACGGTTAGGTTTTGGGTAAGGTTAAGGGTTAGGGTTAGGTTTAGGGTTAGGTTTAGGGTTAGGTTTAGGGTTAGGGTAAGAGTAAGGTTTAGGGTTAATTTTAGGGTTAATGTTAGGGTTAGGTTTAGGGTTAGGGTTAGGGTAAGTGTAAAGGTTAGGGTTAGGGTTAGGGTTAGGGTTAGGGTAAGGGTTAGGTTTAGGGTTAGGTTTAGGTTTTGAGTTAGGGTTAGGGTAAGGGTAAGGGTTAGTGTTACGGATAGGGTTAGGTTTAGGTTTGGGGTTAAGGTTAGGGTTATGGTTAGGGTAAGGGTTAGGCTTAGGGTTAGTGTTAGGGTTAGGTTTAGGTTTAATGTAAGGTTAGGGTTAGGGTTAGGGTTAGGTTTAGGGTTAGGTAAGGGTAAGGTTTCGGGTTAGGGTTAGGGTTAGGGTTAGGGTTAGGGTTAGGGTTAATGTTAGTGTTCAGTTTAGGGTAAATGTAAGGTTTAGGGATAGGTTTACGGTTAGGTTTTGGGTAAGGTTAAGGGTTAGGGTTAGGTTTAGGGTTAGGTTTAGGGTTAGGTTTAGGGTTAGGGTAAGAGTAAAGTTTAGGGTTAATTTTAGGGTTAATGTTAGGGTTAGGTTTAGGGTTAGGGTTAGGGTAAGTGTAAAGGTTAGGGTTAGGGTTAGGGTTAGGGTTAGTGTAAGGGTTAGGTTTAGGGTTAGCTTTAGGTTTTGAGTTAGGGTTAGGGTAAGGGTAAGGGTTAGTGTTACGGATAGGGTTAGGTTTAGGTTTGGGGTTAAGGTTAGGGTTATGGTTAGGGTAAGGGTTAGGCTTAGGGTTAGTGTTAGGGTTAGGTTTAGGTTTAATGTAAGGTTAGGGTTAGGGTTAGGGTTAGGTTTAGAGTTAGGTAAGGGTAAGGGTTCTGGTTAGGGTTAGGGTAAGGGTTAGGGTTAGGGGTAAGGGTTAGGGTAGTGATTAGGGTTAGGGTTAGGGTTGGTGTTAGGTTTATGGTTAGTGTTAGGGTAAGGGCGAGGGTTAGTGTTAGGATTAGGGTTAAGGTTAGGGTTAGGGTTAGGGTTAGGTTTAGGGTTCCGGTTAGGGTAAGGGTAAAGTTAGGTTTAGTGTAAGGGTAAGGTTTAGGGTTAGGGTCAGGGTTAGTTTAGGGTAAGGGTAAGGGTTAGGGTTAGGGTTAGGTTTAGGGTTAGGTTTAGGGTTAGGTAAGGGCAAGGGTTAGGGTTAGGGTTAGGGATAAGTTTATGGTTAGGGTTATGGTTAGGGTTAGGGTTAGGGTAAGGGTTAGGGTTAGGGTTACGGTAAGGTTTAGGGTTACGGTTAAATGTAAGGGTTAGGGTTAAAATTAGGGTTAGGTTTAGGTTAAGGGTTAAGGTTAGGGGTTAGGGTTAGGGTTAGGGTAAGGTTTAGGGTTAGGGTTAGGGTTAGTGTTAGTGTAAGGGTTAGGGTTATGGGTTGGTTTAGGGTAAGTGTTAGGGTTAGGGTAAGGATTAGGGTTAGGGTTAGGGTTAGGGTAATGGTTAGGGTTATGATTAGGGTTACGGTTAGGGTTAGGGTTTAGGGTTAGGGTAAGGATAAGAGTTAACGTTAGGGATAGGATTAGGGTTCAGATTAGTATTAGGGTTAGGGTTAGGGTAAGGGTAAGAGTTAGGGTTGGGTTAGGGTTAGGGTTAAGGTTAGGGTTAGGGTTAAAGTTAGGGTTAGGGTTAGGGTTAGGTTTAGGGTTAGGGTAAGGGTGAGGTTTAGGTTTAGGGTTAGGTTGAGGGTTAAGGTTAGGGTTATGGTTAGGGTAAGAATAAGGGTTAGGGTTAAATTAGGGTTAGGGTTAGGGTTAGGGTTAATGTTAGGGGTAGGGTGAGTGTAAGTGTAAGTGTTAGGGTTTGGTTTAGGGTTAGGTTTAGGGTTAATGTTAAGGTTAGGATTAGGGTTAGGTTTAGGGTTAGGTTAAGTGTAAGGGCTAGGGTTAGGATTAGGGTTAGGGTTAGGGTAAGGGTTAGGGTTAGGGTTAGGTTTAGGGAAAGGTTTAGGTTTAGTGTTGTGTTTAAGGTTAGGATTAGGGTTAGGGGTTAGGGTTAGTGTTAGGATTAGGTTAAGGGTTAGGGTTAGGTTTAGGTTTAGGATAAGGGTTAGGGTTAGGGTTAGGCTTATGGTTAGGGTTAGGGTTAGGGTAAGGGTAAAGGTTAGGTTTAACGTTAGGATTAGGGTTAGGGAAAGGGTAAGGGTTAGGGTTAGGGTTAGGGTTAGGGTTAGGGTAAGAGTAAGAGTTAGGGTTAGGGTTAGGGGTAGGGAAAGGGGAAGGGGTAGGTTTAGGATTAGGGTTAGGGTTAGGGTTCGTTAGGGGTTAGGGTTAGTGTTAGGGTTAGGTTAAGGGTTAGGGTTATGGTTAGGATTAGCATAAGGGTTAGGGTTAGTGTTAGGGTTAGGGTAAGGGTAAGTGTTAGTGTTAAGGTTAGGGTTAGGGTTAGGATAAGGGTTAGGGTTAGGTTTAGGGTAAGGGTAAGGTTTAGGGTTAAGGTTAAGGGTAGGGTTAGTTTTAGGGTTAGGGTTAGGGTAAGGGTAAGGGTTAGGGTTAGGGTTAGGTGTAGGGTTAGTGTTAGGTTTAGGGTTAGGGTTAAGGTTTGGGTTAAGGTTAGGTTTAGTGTTAGGGTTAGGGTTAGGTTTAGGGTTAGGTTTAGGGTAAGGGTAAGGTTTAGGGTTAGGGTTAGAGTTAAGGTTAGGGTTAGAGATAGGGTTAGGGTTAGGGTAAGGGTTAGGGTTAGGTTTTGGGTTAGGTTTAGGGTTCGGGTTAGGGTAAGCGTAAGG
>NW_028327795.1:84144-101644 GCF_031878675.1 Megascapheus bottae | reverse complement strand
AGGGTTAGGGTTAGGGTAAGGTTTAGGGTTAGTGTTAGGTTTAGGTTTAGGGTTGGGGTTAAGGTTAAGGTTATGGTTAGTGTAAGGGTAAGGTTTAGGGTTAGGTTTAGGGTTGGGTTTAAAGTTAGGGTTACGGTTAGGGAAAAGGTTAGGGTTAGGGTTAGGGTTTGGGTTAACGTTAGGGTTAGGGTTAGGGTAAGTGTAAGGGTTAGGGTAATGGTAAGGGTTAGGTTAGGATTAGGGTTAGGGTAAGGGTTATGGTTAGGGTTCGGATTAGGGTTAGGTTAAGAGTTAGGTATAGGGTTAGGGTTAGATTTAGGGTAATAGTTGGGGTTACTTTTAGGGTAAGGTTTAGGGTTAGGGTTAGGGTTAGGGTAAGGGTAAGGGTTAAGGTATGGGTTAGGGTTAGGGTAGGAGTTAGGGTAAGGGTTAGAGTTATGTTTATGGTTAGGTTTAGGGTTAGGATAAGGGTAAGGGTTAGGTTTAAGTTTAGGGTTAGGGTTAGGGCTTAGCGTTAGGGTTAGGGTTAGGGTTAGGTGTTAGGATTAGTGTAGGGTTATGGTTAGGGTTAGGGTTATGGAAAGGGTGAGGGTTAGGGGTTAGGGTTAATGTTAGGGTTAGGGTTAGGGTAAGTGTAATGCTAGGGTAAGGGTTAAGGTTAGGGTTAGGATTAGGGTTAGGGTAAGGGTAAGTGTTAGGATTAGGTTTAGGGTTAGGTTTAGGGTGAGTGTAACAATAAGGGTTAGGGTTAGGGTTAGAGTTAGGTTAAGGGTTAGGGTTAGGGTTAGATTTAGGGTTAGGGTTAGGGTAAGGGTAAGGGTTAGGTTTAGGGTTAGCTTTAGGGTTAGGGTAAGGGTTAGGATTAGGGGTTAGGATTAGGATTAGGGTACGTGTTAGGGTTAGGGTTAGGGTTAGGGTAAAGGTTAGGGTTACGGTTAGGGTTAGGGTAAGGGTTATTTTTAGGGTTAGAGTTAGGTTAAGGGTTAGGGTTAGGGTTAGGGTTAGGGTTAGTGTTAGGGTTAGGATAAGGGTTAAGGTTAGGGTTAGCGTTAGGATTAGGGTTAGGGTAATGGTTAGATTTGGGTTAGGTTTAGGGTTGCGGTTAAGTTTACGGTTAGGGTTAGGGTAAGGGTAAGGTTTAGGGTTAGGGTTAGGGTAAGGGTAACGTTTAGGGTTAGGGTTAGGGATAGGGTTAGGGTTAAGGTTAGGGTTAGGGTTAGGTTTAGGGTTAGAATTGGGGTTAGGTTTAGGGTAAGGTTAGGGTTAGGGTTCGGGTTAGGTTTAGGGTTAGGGTTAGGGTAAGAGTTAGGGTTAGGGTTAGGTTTAGGTTTAGGCTTAGGGTTAGGGTTAGGGGTTAGGATTAGGATTAGGGTAAGTGTTAGGGTTAGGGTTAGGGTTAGGGTTAGGGTCAGGGTTAGGGTTAGGGTTAGGTTTAGGGTAAGGGTTAGGGTGAGGGTTAGAGTTAGGTTAAGTATATGTGTTAGGGTTAGGGTTAGGGTTAGGATTAGGGTTAGTGTAAGGGTGAGGGTTAGGGTTAGGGTTAGGGTTATGGTTAGGGTTAGGGTTAGGATTAGAGTTAGGGTAAGGGTAAAGGTAAGGGTTAGGATTAGGGTTAGGGTTAGGGTAAGTGTTAGGGTTAGGTTTAGGGTTAGGTTTAGGGTGAGTGTAACAGTAAGGGTTAGGGTTAGGGATAGAGTTAGGTTAAGGGTTAGGGTTAGGGTTAGATTTAGGGTTAGGGTTAGGGTAAGGGTAAGGGTTAGGGTTAGGGTTAGCTTTAGGGTTAGGGTAAGGGTTAGGATTAGGGGTTAGGATTAGGATTAGGGTAAGTGTTAGGGTTAGCGTTAGGGTTAGGGTAAAGGTTAGGGTTAGGGTTAGGGTTAGGGTTAGGGTTAGGAGAAGGGTTAGGGTTAGGATTAGGGTTAGGATTAGGGTTAGGGTAAGGGTTAGGGTTAGGGTTAGGTTTAGGGTTGCGGTTAAGTTTACGGTTAGGGTTAGGGTAAGGGTAAGGTTTAGGGTTAGGGTTAGGGATAGGGTTAGTGTTAGGGTTAGCGTTAGGGTAAGGGTAACGTTTAGGGTTAGGGTTAGGGATAGGGTTAGGGTTAAGGTTAGGGTTAGGGTTAGGTTTAGGGTTAGGGTTAGGGTAAGGGTTACGGTTATGGTTAGGTTTAGGTTTAGGGTTGGGTTAGGGTTAGGGTTAGGGTTAGGTTAAGGGTAAGGGTTAAGATTAAGGTTAAGTTTAGGGTTAGGTTTAGGGTTAAGGGTAGGGTTATGGTTAGGGTAAGTTTAAGGTTTAGGGTTAGGTTTAGGGTTGGGTTTAAAGTTACGATTAGGGTTAGGGTAAGGGTTAGTGTTAGGGTTAGGGTTAGGGTTAACGTTAGGGTTAGGGTGAGGTTTAGGGTTAGGATTAGGTTTAGGCTTAGGTTATGGTTTATGGTTAGGGTTAGGGTTAGGGTTAGGGTAAGGGTTAGGATTAGGGATTAGGATTAGGATTAGGGTAAGGGTTAGGGTTAGGGTTAGGGTTAGAGTAAGGGTTAGTTTTAGGGTTAGGGTTAGGGTTCGTTTTAGGTTTAGGGTTAGGGTTAGAGTTAGGATTAGGGTTAGTGTAAGTGTAGGGGTTAGGGTTAGGGTTAGTGTTTGGGTTAAGGTAAGGGTTAGGGTTAGGTTTAGGGTTAGGTTTGGGGTAAGGTTTAGGGTAAGGTTATGGTTAGGGTTAGGGTTAGGGTTAGGGTTAGGGTAAGGTTTAGGGTTAGTGTTAGGTTTAGGTTTAGGGTTGGGGTTAGATTTAGGGTAATGATTAGGGTTATTTTTATGGTAAGGTTTAGGGTTAGGGTTAGGGTTAGGGTAAGGTAAGGGTTAGGGTTAGGGTTAGGTTTACTGTTAGGGTAAGGGTAAGGGTTAGGTTTAGGTTTAGAGTTAGGGTTAGGGTACGGTTTAGGGTTAGGGTTAGGGTTAGGGTAGGGGTAAGGGTTAGAGTTATGGTTATGGTTATGGTTAGGGTTAGGGTTAGGGTTAGGGTTAGGATAAGGGTAAGGTTTAGGTTTAAGGTTAGGGTTACGGTTAGGGCTTAGGGTTAGGATTAGGGGTAGGGGTTAGGGTTAGTGTTAGGGTTAGGGTTAGGGTTAGGGAAAGGCTTAGGGTTAGGGGTTAGGGTTAATGTTAGGGTTAGGTTTAGGGTAAGGGTAAGGGTTAGTGTAACGGTAAGGGTTAGGGTTAAGATTAGGGTTAGGGTTAGGGTAAGTGTTAGGGTTAGGTTTAGGGTTAGGTTTAGGGTGAGTATAACGGTAAGGGTTAGGGTTAGGGTTAGAGTTAGGGGTAGGGTTAGGGTTAGGGTTAGATTTAGGGATAGGGTTAGGGTAAGGGTAAGGGTTAGGTTTAGGGTTAGGTTTAGGGTTAGGGTAAGGGTTAGGATTAGGGGTTAGGATTAGGATTAGGGTAAGTGTTAGGGTTAGGGTTAGGGCTAGGGTTAGGGTCAGGGTTACGGTTAGGGTTATGTTTAGTGTAAGGGTTAGGGTTAGGGTTAGAGTTAGGTTAAGGATATGTGTTAGGGTTAGGGTTAGGGTTAGGATTAGGGTTAGTGTAAGGGTGAGGGTTAGGGTTAGGGTTAGGGTTAGGTTTAGGGTGAGTGTAACGGTAAGGGTTAGGGTTAGGGTTAGAGTTAGGGGTAGGGTTAGGGGTAGGGTTAGATTTAGGGTTAGGGTTAGGGTAAGGGTAAGGGTTAGGGTTAGGGTTAGGGTTAGGGTTAGATTTAGGGTTAGGGTTAGTGTAAGGGTGAGGTTTAGGGTTAGGGTTAGGGTTAGGATTAGGGTTAGGGTAAGGGTAAAGCTAAGGGTTAGGGTTAGGGTTAGGGTTAGGTTTAGAATTAGGTTTAAGGTAAGTGTAAGGGTTAGGGTTAGGGTAGGGTTAGGGTTAAGGTTGAGGTTAGGGTTAGGTTTAGGTTTGGGTAAGGGATAGGGTTGGGGTAAGGGTTAGTGTTAGGGTTAGGGTTAGAGTTCTGTTTAGGGTTAGGGTACGGGTAATGGTTAGGGTTAGGGTTAGGATTAGGGTAAGGGGTAGGGTTAGGGGTTAGGGGTTAGGGTTAGGGCTAGTGTTAGCGTTAGGGTTAGGGTTAGTGTTAGGGTTAGGATAAGGGTTAGGGTTAGGGTTAGGGTTAGGATTAGGGTTAGGGTAAGGGTTAGGAGAGGGTTAGGTTTAGGGTTGCGGTTAAGGTTAGGTTTAGGGTTAGGGTAAGGGTAAAGTTTAGGGTTAGGGTTAGGGATAGGGTTAGGGTTAGGGTTAGGGTAAGGGTAAGTTTTAGGGTTAGGGTTAGGGATAGGGTTAGGGTTAGGGTTAGGGTTAGGGTTAGGTTTAGGGTTAGAATTGGGTTTAGGTTTAGGGTAAGGTTATGGTTAGGGTTAGGGTTAAGTTTAGGGTTAGTGTTCGGGTAAGGGTTAGAGTTAGGGTTAGGTTTAGTTTAGGGTTGGGGTTAAGGTTAGGGTTAGGATTAGGTTAAGGGTAAGGGTTAGGATTAAGGTTAAGTTTAGGGTTAGGTTTAGGGTTAAGGTTAGGGTTATGGTTAGGGTAAGGTTAAGGTTTAGGGTTACGTTTAGGGTTGGGTTTAAGTTAGGATTAGGGTTAGGGTAAGGGTTAGGGTTAGGGTTAGGTTTAGGGTTAACGTTAGGGTTAGGGTGAGGTTTAGGTTTAGGATTAGGTTTAGGGTTAGGGTAAGGGTTAGGGTTAGGGTTAGAGTAAGGGTTAAATTTAGGGTTAAGGTTAGGGTTCGTTTTAGGTTTAGGGTTAGGGTTAGAATTAGGGTTAGGGTTAGTGTAAGGGTAGGGGTTAGGTTTAGGGTTAGGGTTAGGGTTAAGGTAAGGGTTAGGGTTAGGGATTAGGATTATGGTTAGGGTAAGGGTTAGGGTTAGTTTTAGGGTTAGGTTTGCGTAAGGCTTGTGTTAGGATTAGGGTTAGGGTTAGAGTAAGGGTAAGGGTTAGGGTTAGGGTTAGGTTTAGGGTTTAGGGTTAGGGTAAGGGTAAGGGTTAGGGTTAGGTTTAGGGTTATGGTTTGGGTAAGGGTTAGGGTTATGGTTAGGGTAGGATTTAGGGTAAGGGTTAGGGTTAGAGTTAGGTTTAGGGTTAGGGTAAGGGTAATGGTTAGGGTTAGGGTTAGGGTTAGGGTTAGGTTTAGGTTTAGGGTAAGCATAAGGGTTAGGGTTAGGGTTATGGTTTGGGTAAGGGTTAGGGTTATGGTTTGGGTAGGGGTTATGGTAAGGGTTAGGGTTAGGGTTAGCTTTAGCGTTAAGCTTAGGGTTAGGGTTATTGTAAGGGTAAGGTTTAGGGTTAGGTTTAGGGGTTAAGGTTAGGGTTAGGTTTAGGGTTAGGGTTAGGGTAAGGGTAAGGGTTAGGTTTAGGGTTAGGCTTAGGTTTAGTGTTGGGGTTAAGGTTATGGTTAGGGTATTTGTTAGAGTTAGGGTTAGGGATAGTTTTAGCGTTAGGCCAAGGGTAAGGGTTAGGGTTAGGGTTAGGGTTAAGGTAAGGGTAAGTGTTAGGCATATGGTTAGGGTTAGATTTATGGTAATGGTTAGGGTTATTTTTATGATAAGTTTTAGGGTTAGGGTTAGGTTTAGGGTTACGGTAAGGGTAAGGGTTATGGTTAGGGTAGGGTTAGGTTTACTGTTAGGGTAAGGGTAAAGGTTAGGTTTAGGTTTAGAGTTAAGGTAAGGGTTAGGGTTAGGGTTAGGGTAGGGGTCAGAGTAAGGGTTAGAGTTAAGGTTAGGTTTAGGGTTAGGGTTAGGGTTAGTACAAGGGTAAGGGTTAGGGTTAAGGTTAGGGTTAGGCTTAGGGCTTAGGGTTAGGGTTAGGTTAGGGTTAGGGTTAGGGGTTAGGGTTTGTGTTAGGGTTAGGGTTAGGGTAAGGGTTCGGGTTAGGGGTTAGGGTTAATGTTAGGGTTAGGGTTAGGGTAAGGGTAAGGGTTAGGGTAAGGGTAAGGGTTAGGGTTAGGATTAGGGTTAGGGTAAGGTTAAGTGTTAAGTTTAGGTTTAGGGTTAGGTTTAGGGTTAGTGTAAGGGTAAGGGTTACGGTTAGAGTTAGGGTTAGGTTAAGGGTTAGGGTTAGGGTTAGGGTTAGATTTAGGGTTAGGTGTAGGGTAAGGGTAAGGGTTAGGGTTAGGGTTAGGTTTAAGGTTAGTGTAAGGGAAAGGATTAGGGGTTAGGATTAGGATTAGGGTAAGGGTTAGGGTTAGGGTTAGGGTTAGGGTAAGGGTTAGGGTTAGGGTTGGGGTAAGGGTTAGGGTTAGGGTTAGAGTTAGTTTAAGGTTATGTGTTAGGGTTAGGGTTAGGGTTAGGATTAGGGTTAGGGTAAGGGTAAGGGTTAGGGTTCAGGGTTAGGTTTAAGGGTTAGGGTTAGGGTTATTGTTAGGGTTAGGTTTAGCGTTAGGTTTTTGGGTAAGGGCTAGGGTTAGCGTAAGGATAAGGGTAAGGGTTAGCGTTAGGGTTAGGGTTAGGGTTAGAGTTAGGTTAAGGTTATGTGTTAGGGTTAGGGTTAGGGTTAGGATTAGGGTTAGGGTAAGGGTAAGGGTTAGGGTTAGGGTTAGGTTTAAGGGTTAGGGTTAGGGTTATTGTTAGGGTTAGGTTTAGCGTTAGGTTTTGGGTAAGGTTAAGGGTTAGCGTTAGGGTTAGGGTTAGGGTAAGGGTAAGGGTAAGGGTTAGGGTTAGGTTTAGGGTTAGGTTTAGGATTAGGTTTAGGGTAAGGGTAAGGGTTAGGATTAGGGGTAGGGTTAAGGTTGAGGTTAGGGTAAGGTTTAGGTTTGGGTAAGGGTTAGGTTTAGGGTAAGGGTTAGGGTTAGGGTTAGAGTTCTCGTTAGGGTTTGGGTAAGGGTAATGGTTAGGGTTAGGGTTAGGGTTAGGGGTTATGTTTAGGGTTATGGTTTTAGTAAGGATTAGGGTTAGGGTTAGTGTTAGGGTTAGTATAAGGGTTAGGGTTAGGGTTAGGTTTAGGATTAGGTTTAGGGTAAGGGTTAGGGTTAGGGTTAGGGTAAGGGTAAGGGTAAGGGTAAGGTTTAGGGTTTAGGGTTAGGGTTAGGGTTATGATTAGGTTTAGGGTAAGGGTAAGGGTTAGGATTAGGGTTAGGGTTAAGGTTGAGGTTAGGGTTAGGTTTAGGTTTGGGTAATGGTTACGTTTAGGGTAAGGGTTAGGGTTAGGGTTAGGGTTAGAATTCTGGTTAGGGTTTGGGTAAGGGTAATGGTTAGGGTTAGGGTTAGGGTAGGGGTTATGGTTAGGGTTAGGGTTAGAGTAAGGATTAGGGTTAGGGTTAGTGTTAGGGTTAGTATAAGGGTTAGGGTTAGGGTTAGGGTTAGGATTAGGGTTAGGGTAAGGGTTAGGGTTAGGGTTAGGTTTAGGGTTGCTGTTAAGGTTAGGGTTAGGGTTAGGGTAAGGGTAAGGTTCAGGGTTAGGGTTAGGGATAGGGTTAGGGTTAAGGTTAGGGTTAGGGTTAGGTTTAGGGTTAGGATTGGGTTTAGGTTTAGGGTAAGGTTATGGTTAGGATTAGGGTTAGGTTTAGGGTTAGGGTTAGGGTAAGGGTAAGGGTTAGGGTTAGGGTTAGGTTTAGGGTAAGGTTTAGGGGTAGTGTTAGGTTTAGGTTTAGGGTTGGGGTTAAGGTTAGGGTTAGCGTTAGGTTAAGGGTAAGGGTTAGGATTAAGGTTAGGTTTAGGGTTAAGGTTAGGGTTATCGTTAGTGTAAGGGTAAGGTTTAGGGTTAGGTTTAGGGTTGGGTTTAAACTTAGGGTTGGGTTAGGGAAAGGGTTAGGGTTAGGGTTAGGGTTAGGGTTAACGTTAGGGTTAGGGTGAGGTTTAGGGTTAGGATTAGGTTTAGGGTTAGGGTAAGGGTATGGTTATGGTTAGTGTTAGGTTTAGGTTTAGGGTTAGGGTAAGGGTTAGGGTTAGGGTTAGGTTTAGGGTTGAGGCTATGGTTAAGGTTAGGGTTAGGTTAAGGGTAAGGGTTAATGTTAGGGTTAGGTTTGTGGTAAGGTTTAGGGTTAGGGTTAGGGTTATGTTTAGGTTTAGGGTTAGGGTTAGGGTAAGGATAAGGGTTAGGATTAAGTTTAGGTTTAAGGTTAGGGTTAGGGTTAAGGTTAGGGTTAGGGTTAGGGTTAGCGTTAGGTTTAGTGTTAGGGTTAGGGTTAGGGTAAGGGGATGGGTTAGGGTTAGGATTAGAGTTATGGTTAGGGTAACGGTTAGGGTTAGGGTTCGGTTTAGGGTTAGGGTAAGTGTTATGGTTAGGGTGAAGCTTAGGTTAAGGGTAAGTGTTAGGGTTAGGGTTAGGATTGGGGTTTGGTTTAGTGTAAGGTTATGGTTAGGGTTAGGGTTAGGTTTAGGGTTAGGCTTAGGGTAAGGGTAAGCGTTAGGGTTAGTGTTAGGGTTAGGTTTAGGGTTCGGTTTAGGTTTAGGGTTAGGTTTAGGGTTAGGGTTAGGGGTTAGGGTAAGGATAAGGGTTAGGATTAAGGTTAGGTTTAAGGTTAGGGTTAGGGTTAAGGTTAGGGTTATGGTTAGGGTAAGCGTTAGGGTAAGGGTTAGGGTTAAGGTTAGGGTTAGGGTTAGCGTTAGGTTTAGTGTTAGGGTTAGGGTTAGGGTAAGGGGATGGGTTAGGGTTAGGATTAGAGTTATGGTTAGGGTAATGGTTAGGGTTAGGTTTAGGGTTCGGTTTAGGGTTAGGGTTAGAGTAAGGGTAAGGGTTAGGTTTAGCTTTAGGGTTAGGGTTAGGGTAAGGGTAAGGGTTAGGGTTATGATTAGGGTAAGGGTTAGGGTTAGGGTTACGGTTAAAGTTAGGGTTAAGTTTAGGGTAAGGGTAAGGGTTAGGGTTAGAGTTAGGGTTAGGGTTAGGGTAAGGGTTAGGGTTAGGGGTTAGGGTTAGGGTTAGGATAAGGGTTAGGGTTAGTATTAGGGTTAGGGTTAGGGTAAGGGTTAGGGTTAGGTTTTAGGGTTAGGGTAAGTGTTATGGTTAGGGTATAGCTTAGGTTAAGGGTAAGTGTTAGGGTTAGGTTTAGGATTGGGGTTAGGTTTAGGGTAAGGTTATGGTTAGGGTTAGGGTTAGGTTTAGGGTTAGGGTAAGGGTAAGCGTTAGGGTCAGTGTTAGGGTTAGGTTTAGGGTTCGGTTTAGGTTTAGGGTTAGGTTTAAGGTTGGGTTTAAAGTTAGGGTTAGGTTTAGGGAAAGTGTTAGGGATATGGTTAGGGTTAGGGTTAACGTTAGGTTTAGGGTGAGGTTTAGAGTTAGAATTAGGTTTAGGGATAGGGTAAGGATTAGGGTTAGGGTTAGTTATAGCGTTGGGGTTAAGGTTAGGGTTAGGGTTAGGTTAAGGGTAAGGGTTAACGTTAGGGTTATGGTTGGGGTAAGGTTTAGGGTTAGGGTTAGCATTAGGGTTAGGTTTAGGGTTAGGGTTAGGGGTAGGGTAAGGATAAGGGTTAGGATTAAGGTTAGGTTTAAGGTTAGGGTTAGGGTTAAGGTTAGGGTTAGGGTTAGGGTAACGGTAAGGGTAAGGGTTAGGGTTAAGGTTAGGGTTAGGGTTAGGGTTAGGTTTAGTGCTAGGGTTAGGGTTAGTGTAAAATGATGGGTTAGGGTTAGGATTAGGGTTATGGTTAGGGTAACGGATAGGGTTAGGTTTAGGGTTAGGTTTAGTGTTAGGGTTAGGGTAAGTGTAAGGGTTAGGGTTAGGGGTTAGGGTTAGGGTAAGGGAAAGGTTTAGAGTTAGAATTAGGGTTAGGGTTGGGGTAAGGGTTTGGGTTAGGGTTAGGGTTAGGGTTATGGTTAGAGTAAGGGTAAGGGTTAGGGTTAGGGTTAGGTTTAGGTTTAGGGTTAGAGTAAGGGTAAGGGTTAGGGTTAGGGTTAGGGTTAGGGGTTAGGGTTAAGGTTATTGTTAGGGTTAGGATTAGCGTTACAGTCAGGGTAAGGGTAAGGGTTAAGGTTAGGGTTAAGGTTAGGGTTAGGGATAGGGTTAGGGTTATGGTAAGGGTAAGTGGTAGAATTAAGGTTAGGTTTAAGTTTAGGGTTAGGGTTAAGGTTAGGGTTATGGTTAGGGTAAGGGTAATGGTAAGGGTTAGGGTTAAGGTTAGGGTTAGGTTTAGGGTTAGTTTTAGGGTTTGGGTTAGGGTTAGGGTAAGGGGATGGGGTAGGGTTAGGATTAGGCTTATGGTTAGGGTAACAGTTAGGGTTAGGTTTAGTGTTAGGTTTAGTGTTAGGGTTAGGGTAAGGGTAAGGGTTAAGTTTAGGGTTAGGGTTAGGGTTAGGGTTAGGGTAAGGGTAAGGGTTAGGTTTAGGTTAAGGGTTAGGGTTATGGTTACGGTTAGAGTTAGGGTTAAGGTTAGAGTAAGGGTAAGGTTTAGGATTAGAGTTAGGGTTAGGGTTTGGGTAAGGGTTAGGGTTAGGGGTTAGGGTTAGGGTTAGGGTAAGGGTTAGGGTTAGCGTTAGGGTTAGGGTTAGGGTTAGGTGTTAGGGTTAAGTTTACTGTTAGGGTTAGGATTAGCGTTACAGTCAGGGTAAGGGTAAGGGTTAGGGTTAGGGTTAAGGTTAATGTTATGTTTAGTGTTAGGGTTAGGGTAAGGGTAAGGGTTAGGGTTAGGTTTAGGGTTAGCTTTAGGGTTAGGTTTAGGGCAAGGGTTAAGGTTAGGGTTAGGGTTAAGGTTGAGGTTAGGGTTAGGGTAAGGGTTAGGGTTAGGGTAAGGGTAGGTGTTAGGTTTAGGGTTAGGGTTAGGGTTACTGTTAGTGTAAGGGTTAGGGTTATGGTTAGGGTTAGGGTTACGGTTAGGGTTAGGTTTAGGGTAAGGTAAGGGTTAGGTTTTGGGTTAAAATTAGGGTTAGTGTTAGAGTAAGGGTTAGGATTAGTGTTAGGGTTAGGTTTAGGGCTAGGGTTAGGGTAAGTGTAAGGGGTAGGTTTAGGGTTAGGGTTAGGATTAGGGTAAGGATAATGGTTAGGGTTAGGGTTAGGGTAAGGGTTAGTTTTTGGGTTAGGTTTAGGGTAAGTTTTAGGTGTGGGGTTAGGGTTAGAGTTACTTTTAGGGTTAGTGTAAGGGTAGGGGTGAGGGTTAGGGTTATGGTTAGGGTTAAAGTAAGGTTTAGGGTTAGAGATTAGGATTATGGATAGGGTAAGGTTTAGGGTTAGTGTTAGGGTTAATTTTGGGTAATGGTTAGGGTTAGGGTTAGGGTTAGTGTAAGGGTAAGGGTTAGGGTTAGGTTAGGTTTAGGGGTTAGGGTTAGGGTAAGGTAAGGTTTAGGGTTAGGTTTAGGGTTATGGTTTGTTTAAGGGTTAGGTTTATGTTTAGGGTAGGGGTTAGGGTAAGGGTTTGGGTTAGGGTTAGGGTTAGAGTTAGGATTAGGGTTAGGGTTAGGTTTAGGTTTAGGGTTGGGGTTAAGGTTAGGTTTAGGGTTAGGTTAAGGGTAAGGGTTAAGATTAAGGTTAAGTTTAGGGTTAGGTTTAGGGTTAAGGGTAGGGTTATGGTTAGGGTAAGGTTAAGGTTTAGGGTTAGGTTTAGGGTTGGGTATAAAGTTAGGATTAGGGTTAGGGTAAGGGTTAGTGTTAGGGTTAGGGTTAGGGTTAACGTTAGGGTTAGGGTGAGGTTTAGGGTTAGGATTAGGTTTAGGCTTAGGGTAAGGGTTATGGTTAGGGTTAGGGGTAGGGTTAGGGTAAGGGTTAGGATTAGGGATTAGGATTAGGATTAGAGTAAGGGTTAGGGTTAGGGTTAGGGTTAGGGTAAGGGTTAGTTTTAGGGTTAGGGTTAGGGTTCGTTTTAGGTTTAGGGTTAGGGTTAGAGTTAGGGTTAGGGTTAGTGTAAGTGTAGGGGTTAGGGTTAGGGTTAGTGTTAGGGTTAAGGTAAGGGTTAGGGTTAGGTTTAGGGTTAGGATTGGGGTAAGGTTTAGGGTAAGGTTATGGTTATGGTTAGGGTTAGGGTTAGGGTAAGGGTAAGGTTTAGCGTTAGTGTTAGGTTTAGGTTTAGGGTTGGGGTTAGATTTAGGGTAATGATTAGGGTTATTTTTATGGTAAGGTTTAGGGTTAGGGTTAGGGTTAGGGTAAGGGTAAGGGTTAGGGTTAGGGTTAGGGTTAGGTTTACTGTTAGGGTAAGGGTAAGGGTTAGGTTTAGGTTTAGAGTTAGGGTTAGGGTACGGGTTAGGGTTAGGTTTAGGGTTAGGGTAAGGTTTAGGGTAAGGGTTAGAGTTATGGTTGGGGTTAGGGTTAGGGTTAGGGTTAGGGTTAGGATAAGGGTAAGGTTTAGGTTTAAGGTTAGGGTTAGGGTTAGGGCTTAGGGTTAGGGTTAGGGTTAGTGTTAGGGTTAGGGTTAGGGTTAGGGAAAGGGTTAGGGTTAGGGGTTAGGGTTAATGTTAGGGTTAGGTTTAGGGTAATTGTAAGGGTTAGTGTAAGGGTAAGGGTTAGGGTTAGGATTAGGGTTAGGGTTAGGGTAAGTGTTAGGGTTAGGTTTAGGGTTAGGTTTAGGGTGAGTGTAACGGTAAGGGTTAGGGTTAGGGTTAGAGTTAGGGGTAGGGTTAGGGTTAGGGTTAGATTTAGGGTTAGGGTTAGGGTAAGGGTAAGGGTTAGGTTTAGGGTTAGGTTTAGGGTTTGGGTAAGGGTTAGGATTAGGGGTTAGGATTAGGATTAGGGTAAGTGTTAGGGTTAGGGTTAGGGTTAGGGTTAGGGTCAGTGTTAGGGTTAGAGTTAGGTTTAGGGTAAGGGTTAGGGTTAGGGTTAGAGTTAGGTTAAGTATATGTGTTAGGGTTAGGGTTAGGGTTAGGATTAGGGTTAGTGTAAGGGTGAGGGTTAGGGTTAGGGTTAGGGTTAGGGGTTAGGTTTAGGGTTATTGTTAGGGTTAGGTTTAGCGTTAGGGTTAGGGTAAGGATAAAGGAAAGGGTTAGAGTTAGGGTTAGGGTTAGGGTTAGGTTTAGAGTTAAGTTTAAGGTAATGTAATGGTTAGGGTTAGGGTAGGGTTAGGGTTAAGGTTGAGGTTAGGGTTAGGTTTAGGTTTACTGTTAGGCTAAGGGTAAGGGTTAGGTTTAGGTTTAGAGTTAGGGTAAGGGTTAGGGTTAGGGTTAGGGTTAGGGTTAGGGTAGGGGTCAGAGTAAGGGTTAGAGTTAAGGTGAGGGTTAGGGTTAGGGTTAGGGTTAGTATAAGGGTAAGGGTTAGGATTAAGGTTAGGGTTAGGGTTAGGGCTTAGGGTTAGGGCTTAGCGTTAGGGTTAGGTTAGGGTTAGGGTTAGGGGTTATGGTTTGTGTTAGGGTTAGGGTTAGGGTAAGGGTTCGGGTCAGGGGTTAGGGTTAATGTTAGGGTTAGGGTTAGGGTAAGGGTAAGGGTTAGGGTAAGGGTAAGGGTCAGGGTTAGGATTAGGGTTACGGTAAGGTTAAGTGTTAGGTTTAGGTTTAGGGTTAGGTTTAGGGTTAGTGTAAGGGTAAGGGTTACGGTTAGAGTTAGGGTTAGGTTAAGGGTTAGGGTTAGGTTTAGGGTTAGGGTTAGATTTATGGTTAGGTTTAGGGTAAGGGTAAGGGTTAGGGTTAGGGTTAGGTTTAAGGTTAGTGTAAGGGAAAGGATTAGGGGTTATTATTAGGATTAGGGTATGGGTTAGGGTTAGGGTTAGGGTTAGAGTTAGGTTAAGGTTATGTGTTAGGGTTAGGGTTAGGGTTAGGGTAAGGGTAAGGGTTAGGGTTAGGGTTAGGTTTAAGGGTTAGGGTTAGGGTTATTGTTAGGGTTAGGTTTAGCGTTAGGTTTTTGGGTAAGGGTTAGGGTTAGGGTCAGGATAAGGGTAAGGGTTAGCGTTAGGGTTAGGGTTAGGGTTAGGGTTAGGGTTAGAGTAAGGGTTAGTTTTAGGTTTAAGGTTAGGGTTCGTTTTAGGTTTAGGGTTAGGGTTAGAGTTAGGGTTAGGGTTAGTGTAAGGGTAGGGGTTAGGGTTAGGGTTAGGGTTAAGGTTGAGGTTAGGGTTAGGTTTATGATTGGGTAATGGTTAGGTTTAGGGTAAGGGTTAGGGTTAGGGTTAGGGTTAGAGTTCTGGTTAGGGTTTGGGTAAGGGTAATTGTTAGGGTTAGGGTTAGGGTTAGGGGTTATGGTTAGGGTTAGGGTTAGAGTAAGGATTAGGGTTAGGGTTAGTGTTAGGGTTAGTATAAGGGTTAGGGTTAGGGGTAGGGTTAGGGTAAGGTTTAGGGGTAGTGTTAGGTTTAGGTTTAGGGTTGGGGTTAAGGTTAGGGTTAGCGTTAGGTTAAGGGTAAGGGTTAGGATTATGGTTAGGTTTAAGGTTAGGGTTAGGGTTAAGGTTAGGGTTATGGTTAGGGTAAGGGTTAGGGTAAGGGTTAGGGTTAAGGTTAGGGTTAGGGTTAGCGTTAGGTTTAGTGTTAGGTAAGGGTTAGGATTAGGGGTTAGGATTAGGATTAGGGTAAGTGTTAGGGTTAGGGTTAGGGTTAGGGTTAGTGTCAGGGTTAGGGTTAGGGTTAGTTTTAGGGTAAGGGTTAGGGTTAGAGTTAGGTTAAGGATATGTGTTAGGGTTAGGGTTAGGGTTAGGATTAGGGTTAGTGTAAGGGTGAGAGTTACGGTTAGGGTTAGGGTTAGGGGTTAGGGTTAGGGTTATAGTTAGGGTTAGGTTTAGCATTAGGGTTAGGGTAAGGGTAAAGGTAAGGGTTAGGGTTAGGGTTAGGGTTAGGGTTAGGTTTAGAGTTAGGTTTAAGGTAAGTGTAAGGGTTAGGGTTAGGGTAGGGTTAGGGTTAAGGTTGAGGTTAGGGTTAGGTTTAGGTTTGTGTAAGGGATAGGGTTGGGGTAAGGGTTAGGGTTAGGGTTAGGGTTAGAGTTCTGTTTAGGGTTAGGGTACGGGTAATGGTTAGGGTTAGGGTTAGGATTAGGGTAAGGGGTAGGGTTAGGGGTTAGGGGTTAGGGTTAGGGCTAGTGTTAGCGTTAGGGTTAGGGTTAGTGTTAGGGTTAGGATAAGGGTTAGGGTTAGGGTTAGGGTTAGGATTAGGGTTAGGGTAAGGGTTAGGGAGAGGGTTAGGTTTAGGGTTGCGGTTAAGGTTAGGTTTAGGGTTAGGGTAAGGGTAAAGTTTAGGGTTAGGGTTAGGGATAGGGTTAGGGTTAGGGTTAGGGTAACGGTAAGTTTTAGGGTTAGGGTTAGGGATAGGGTTAGGGTTAAGGTTAGGGTTAGGGTTAGGTTTAGGGTTAGAATTGGGTTTAGGTTTAGGGTAAGGTTATGGTTAGGGTTAGGGTTAGGTTTAGGGTTAGTGTTCGGGTAAGGGTTAGGGTTAGGGTTAGGTTTAGGTTTAGGGTTGGGGTTAAGGTTAGGGTTAGGGTTAGGGTTAGGTTAAGGGTAAGGGTTAGGATTAAGGTTAAGTTTAGGGTTAGGTTTAGGGTTAAGGTTAGGGTTATGGTTAGGGTAAGGGTAAGGTTTAGGGTTACGTTTAGGGTTGGGTTTAAGTTAGGATTAGGGTTAGGGTAAGGGTTAGGGTTAGGGTTAGGTTTAGGGTTAACGTTAGGGTTAGGGTGAGGTTTAGGTTTAGGATTAGGTTTAGGGTTAGGGTAAGGGTTAGGGTTAGGGTTAGAGTAAGGGTTAGTTTTAGGTTTAAGGTTAGGGTTCGTTTTGGTTTAGGGTTAGGGTTAGAGTTAGGGTTAGGGTTAGTGTAAGGGTATGGGCTAGGGTTAGGGTTAGGGTTAGGGTTAAGGTAAGGGTTAGGGTTAGGGATTAGGATTATGGTTAGGGTAAGGGTTAGGGTTAGTTTTAGGGTTAGGTTTGCGTAAGGCTTGTGTTAGGATTAGGGTTAGGGTTAGAGTAAGGGTAAGGGTTAGGGTTAGGTTTAGGTTTAGGATTTAGGGTTAGGGTAAGGGTAAGGGTTAGGGTTAGGTTTAGGGTTATGGTTTGGGTAAGGGTTAGGGTTATGGTTAGGGTAGGATTTAGGGTAAGGGTTAGGGTTAGAGTTAGGTTTAGGGTTAGGGTAAGGGTAATGGTTATGGTTAGGGTTAGGGTTAGGTTTAGGTTTAGGGTAAGGATAAGGGTTAGGGTTAGGGTTAGGTTTATGGTTTGGGTAAGGGTTAGGGTTATGGTTTGGGTAGGGGTTATGGTAAGGGTTAGGGTTAGGGTTAGCTTTAGCGTTAAGGTTAGGGTTAGGGTTATTGTAAGGGTAAGGTTTAGGGTTAGGGTTAGTGGTTAAGGTTAGGGTTAGGTTTAGGGTTAGGGTTAGGGTAAGGGTAAGGGTTAGGGTTAGGGTTAGGCTTAGGTTTAGTGTTGGGGTTAAGGTTATGGTTAGGGTATTTGTTAGAGTTAGGGTTAGGGATAGGTTTAGGGTTAGGTTTAGCGTTAGGGTTAGGGTTAGGGTTAGGGTTAGGGTAAGGGTATAAGTTAGGATTAGGGTTAGTTTTAGCGTTAGGCTAAGGGTAAGGGTTAGGGTTAGGGTTAGGGTTAAGGTAAGGGTAAGGGTTAGGGATAGGGTTAGGGTTAGATTTATGGTAATGGTTAGGGTTATTTTTATGGTAAGTTTTAGGGTTAGGGTTAGGGTTAGGGTTACGGTAAGGGTAAGGGTTATGGTTAGGGTAGGGTTAGGTTTACTGTTAGGGTAAGGGTAAGGGTTAGGTTTAGGTTAAGAGTTAGGGTAAGGGTTAGGGTTAGGGTTAGGGTTAGGGTAGGGGTCAGAGTAAGGGTTAGAGTTAAGGTTAGGGTTAGGGTTAGGGTTAGGGTTAGTGTAAGGGTTAGGATTAAGGTTAGGGTTAGGGTTAGGGCTTAGGGTTAGGGTTAGGTTAGGGTTAGGGTTAGGGGTTAGGGTTTGTGTTACGGTTAGGGTTAGGGTAAGGGTTCGGGTTAGGGGTTAGGGTTAATATTAGGGTTAGGGTTAGGGTAAGGGTAAGGGTTAGGGTAAGGGTAAGGGTTAGGGTTAGGATTAGGGTTAGGGTAAGGTTAAGTGTTAGGTTTAGGTTTAGGGTTAGGTTTAGGGTTAGTGTAAGGGTAAGGGTTACGGTTAGAGTTAGGGTTAGATTAAGGGTTAGTGTTAGGGTTAGGGTTAGGGTTAGATTTAGGGTTAGGTTTAGGGTAAGGGTAAGGGTTAGGGTTAGGGTTAGGTTTAAGGTTAGTGTAAGGGAAAGGATTAGGGGTTAGGATTAGGATTATGGTAAGGGTTAGGGTTAGGGTTAGGTTTAGGTTAAGGGTTAGGGTTAGGGTTAGGGTAAGGGTTAGGGTTAGGGTTAGATTTAGGTTAAAGTTATGTGTTAGGGTTAGGGTTAGGGTTAGGATTAGGGTTAGGGTAACGGTAAGGGTTAGGGTTAGGGTTAGGTTTAAGGGTTAGGGTTAGGGTTATTGTTAGGGTTAGGTTTAGCGTTAGGTTTTGGGTAAGGTTAAGGGTTAGGGTTAGGGTTAGGGTAAGGGTAAGGGTAAGGATTAGGGTTAGGGTTAGGGTTAGGGTTAGGATTAGGTTTAGGTTTAGGGTAAGGGTAAGGGTTAGGATTAGGGTTAGGGTTAAGGTTGAGGTTAGGGTTAGGTTTAGGTTTGGGTAAGGGTTAGGTTTAGGGTAAGTGTTAGGGTTAGGGTTAGGGTTA
>NW_028327795.1:46644-79144 GCF_031878675.1 Megascapheus bottae | reverse complement strand
TAGGTTTAGGGTAAGGGTAAGGGTTAGGATTAGGGTTAGGGTTAAGTTTGAGGTTAGGGTTAGGTTTAGGTTTGGGTAAGGGTTAGGTTTAGGGTAAGTGTTAGGGTTAGGGTTAGGGTTAGAGTTCTGGTTAGGGTTTGGGTAAGGGTAATGGTTAGGGTTAGGGTTAGGGTTAGGGCTTATGGTTAGGGTTAGGGTTAGTGTAAGGATTAGGGTTAGGGTTAGTGTTAGGGTTAGTATAATGGTTAGGGTTAGGGTTAGGGTTAGGATTAGGGTTAGGGTAAGGGTTAGGGTTAGGGTTAGGGTAAGGGTAAGGGTAAGGGTTAGGGTTAGGGTTAGGGTTAGGGTTAGGATTAGATTTAGGGTAAGGGTAAGGGTTAGGATTAGGATTAGGTTTAAGGTTGAGGTTAGGGTTAGGTTTAGGTTTGGGTAAGGGTTACGTTTAGGGTAAGGGTTAGGGTTAGGGTTAGGGTTAGAGGTCTGGTTAGGGTTTGGGTAAGGGTAATGGTTAGGGTTAGGGTTAGGGTTAGGGGTTATGGTTAGGGTTAGGGTTAGAGTAAGGATTAGGGTTAGGTTAGGGTTAGTGTTAGGGTTAGTATAAGGTTTAGGGTTAGGGTTAGGGTTAGGATTAGGGTTAGGGTAAGGGTTAGGGTTAGGGTTAGGTTTAGGGTTGCTGTTAAGGTTAGGGTTAGGGTTAGGGTAAGGGTAAGGTTCAGGGTTAGGGTTAGGGATAGGTTAGGTTTAAGGTTAGGGTTAGGGTTAGGTTTAGGGTTAATATTGGAGTTAGGTTAGGGTAAGGTTATGGTTAGGATTAGGGTTAGGTTTAGGGTTAGGGTTAGGGTAAGGGTAAGGGTTAGGGTTAGGGTTAGGTTTAGGTAAGGTTTAGGGGTAGTGTTAGGTTTAGGTTTAGGGTTGGGTTTAAGGGTAGGGTTAGCGTTAGGTTAAGGGTAAGGGTTAGGATTAAGGTTAGGTTTAGGGTTAAGGTTAGGGTTATGGTTAGTGTAAGGGTAAGGTTTAGGGTTAGGTTTAGGGTTGGGTTTAAACTTAGGGTTAGGGTTAGGGAAAGGGTTAGGGTTAGGGTTAGGATTAGGGTTAACGTTAGGGTTAGGGTGAGGTTTAGGGTTAGGATTAGGTTTAGGGTTAGGGTAAGGGTATGGTTATGGTTATTGTTAGGTTTAGGTTCAGGTTAGGGTTAGGTTTTGGGTTGGGGCTATGGTTAAGGTTAGGGTTAGGTTAATGGTAAGGGTTAACGTTAGGGTTAGGTTTGTGGTAAGGTTTAGGGTTAGGGTTAGGGTTATGTTTAGGTTTAGGGTTAGGGTTAGGGTTAGGGTTAGGGTTCGGGTAAGGATAAGGGTTAGGATTAAGTTTAGGTTTAAGGTTAGGGTTAGGGTTAAGGTTAGGGTTATGGTTAGTGTAAGGGTTAGGGTAAGGGTTAGGGTTAAGGTTAGGGTTAGGGTTAGCGTTAGGTTTAGTGTTAGGGTTAGGGTTAGGGTAAGGGGATGGGTTAGGGTTAGGATTAGAGTTATGGTTAGGGTAACGGTTAGGGTTAGGTTTAGGGTTCGGTTTAGGGTTAGGGTTAGTGTAAGGTAAGGGTTAGGTTTAGGTTTAGGGTTAGGTTAGGGTAAGGGTAAGGGTTAGTGTTATGGTTAGGGTAAGGGTTAGGGTTACGGTTACGGTTAGAGTTAGGGTTAAGTTTAGGGTAAGGTTAAGGGTTAGGGTTAGAGTTAGGGTTAGGGTTAGGGTAAGGGTTAGGGTTAGGGGTTAGGGTTAGAGTTAGGATAAGGGTTAGGGTTAGTATTAGGGTTAGGGTTAGGGTAAGGGTTAGGGTTAGGTTTTAGGGTTAGGGTAAGTGTTATGGTTAGGGTGAAGCTTAGGTTAAGGGTAAGTGTTAGGGTTAGGGTTAGGATTGGGGTTAGGTTTAGGGTAAGGTTATGGTTAGGGTTAGGGTTTGGTTTAGGGTTAGGGTTAGGGTAAGGGTAAGCGTTAGGGTTAGTGTTAGGGTTAGGTTTAGGGTTCGGTTTAGGTTTAGGGTTAGGTTTAGGGTTAAGGTTAGGGTTATGGTTATTGTAAGGGTAAGGTTTAGGGTTATGTTTAAGGTTGGGTTTAAAGTTAGGGTTAGGGTTAGGGAAAGGGTTAGGGATATGGTTAGGGTTAGGGTTAACGTTAGGTTTAGGGTGAGGTTTAGGGTTAGAATTAGGTTTAGGGATAGGGTAAGGTTTATAGTTAGGGTTAGGGTTAGGTTTAGGTTTAGGGTAAGGGTAAGGCTTAGGGTTTGGGTTAGTTTTAGCGTTGGGGTTAAGGTTAGGGTTAGGGTTAGGTTAAGGGTAAGGGTTAACGTTAGGGTTAGGGTTCAGGTAAGGGTTAGGGTTAGGGTTAGGGTTAGGGTTAGGGTTATGTTTAGTGTTAGGGTTAGGGGTAGGGTAAGGATAAGGGTTAGGATTAAGGTTAGGTTTAAGGTTAGGGTTAGGGTTAAGGTTAGGGTTAGGGTTAGGGTAAGGGTAAGGGTAAGGGTTAGGGTTAAGGTTAGGGTTAGGGTTAGGGTTAGGTTTAGTGTTAGGGTTAGGGTTAGTGTAAAATGATGGGTTAGGGTTAGGATTAGGGTTATGGTTAGGGTAACGGATAGGATTAGGTTTAGGTTTAGGTTTAATGTTAGGGTTAGGGCAAGTGTAAGGGTTAGGGTTAGGGGTTAGGGTTAGGGTAAGGGAAAGGTTAAGATTTAGAGTTAGGGTTAGGGTTAGGGTAAGGGTTTGGGTTAGGGGTTAGGGTTAGGGTTATGGTTAGAGTAAGGGTAAGGGTTAGGGTTAGGTTTAGGGTTAGGTTTAGGGTTAGAGTAAGGGTAAGGGTTAGGGTTAGGGTTAGGGGTTAGGGTTAAGGTTATTGTTAGGGTTAGGATTAGCGTTACAGTCAGGGTAAGGGTAAGGGTTAGGGTTAGGGTTAAGGTTAGGGTTAGGGTTAGGGTTAGGGTTAGGGTAAGGATAAGGGTTAGGATTAAGGTTAGGTTTAAGTTTAGGGTTAGGGTTAAGGTTAGGGTTATGGTTAGGGTAAGGGTAATGGTAAGGGTTAGGGTTAAGGTTAGTGTTAGGTTAGGGTTAGTTTTAGTGTTTGGGTTAGGGTTAGGGTTAGGGTAAGGGGATGGGCTAGGGTTAGGATTAGGGTTATGGTTAGGGTAACAGTTAGGGTTAGGTTTAGTGTTAGGTTTAGTGTTAGGGTTTAGGGTAAGGGTAAGGGTTAAGTTTAGGGTTAGGGTTAGGGTTAGGGTTAGGTTAAGGGTAAGGGTTGGGGTTAGGTTAAGGGTTAGGGTTAGGGTTATGGTTAGAGTTAGGGTTAAGGTTAGAGTAAGGGTAAGGTTTAGGATTAGAGATAGGGTTAGGGTTAGGGTAATGGTTACGGTTAGGGGTTAGGGTTAGGGTTAGGGTAATGGTTAAGGTTAGCGTTAGGGTTAGGGTTAGGGTTAGGGGTTAGGGTTAAGTTTATTGTTAGGGTTAGGATTAGCGTTACAGTCAGGGTAAGGGTAAGGGTTAGGGTTAGGGTTAAGGTTAGGGTTATGTTTAGTGTTAGGGTTAGGTAAGGGTAAGGGTTAGGGTTTGGTTTAGGGTTAGCTTTAGGGTTAGGTTTAGGGCAAGGGTTAAGGTTAGGGTTAGGGTTAAGGTTGAGGTTAGGGTTAGGGTAAGGGTTAGAGTTAGGGTAAGGGTACGTGTTAGGTTTAGGGTTAGGGTTAGGGTTACTGTTAGTGTAAGGGTTAGGGTTATGGTTAGGGTTAGGGTTACGGTGAGGGTTAGGTTTAGGGTAAGGGTAAGGGTTAGGTTTTGGGTTAAAATTAGGGTTAGTGTTAGAGTAAGGGTTAGGATTAGTGTTAGGGTTAGGTTTAGGGCTAGGGTTAGGGTAAGTGTAAGGGGTAGGTTTAGGGTTAGGGTTAGGATTAGGGTAAGGATAATGGTTAGGGTTAGGGTTAGGGTAAGGGTTAGTTTTAGGGTTAGGTTTAGGGTAAGTTTTAGGTTTGGGGTTAGGGTTAGAGTTAGGGTTAGGGTTAGTGTAAGGGTAGGGGTTAGGGGATAGGGTTATGGTTAGGGTTAAAGTAAGGTTTAGGGTTAGAGATTAGGATTATGGTTAGGGTAAGGGTTAGGGTTAGTGTTAGGGTTAGTTTTGGGTAAGGGTTAGGTTTAGGGTTAGGGTTAGTGTAAGGGTAAGGGTTAGGGTTAGGGTCAGGTTTAGGGGTTAGGGTTAGGGTAAGGGTAAGATTTAGGGTTAGGTTTAGGGTTATGGTTTGGTTAAGGGTTAGGTTATGGTTAGGGTAGGGGTTAGGGTAAGGGTTTGGGTTAGAGTTAGGTTTAGGGTTAGGGTAAGGGTAATGGTTAGGGTTAGGGTTAGGGTTAGGTTTAGGGTTAGGGTAAGGGTAAGTGTAAGGGTTAGGGTTAGGGTTAAGGTTATGGTTTGGGTAAGGGTTAGGGTTATGTTTAGGGTAGGGTTAGGGTAAGGGTTAGGGTTAGGGTTAGCTTTAGCAATAAGTTTAGTGTTAGGGTTATGGTAAGGGTAAGGTTTAGGGTTAGCGTTAGGGTTAGGGGTTAGGGTTAGGGTGAGCTTTAGGGTTAGCGTTAGGGTAATGGTAAGGTTTAGGGTTAGGGTTAGGTTTAGGTTTAGTTTTGTGGTTAAGGTTAGGGTTAGGGTAATTGTTAGAGTTAGGGTTAGGGTTAGGTTTAGGATTAGTTTTGGGGTTACGCTTAGGGTTAGGGTTAGGGTTAGGCTAAGGGAATATGTTAGGGTTAGGGTTAGTTTTAGCGTTAGGGTAAGGGTAAGGGTTAGGGTTAGGGTTAGGGTTAGGCTTAAGGTAAGGGTAAGGGTTAGGAATAGGGTTATGGTTAGATTTAGGGTAATGGTTAGGGTTACGGTTAGGATTCGGGTTAGGGTTAGGGTAAGTGTTAGGATAAGGGTTAGTGTTAGGTTTAGGGTAAGGGTAAGAGGTAGGGTAAGGGTTAGGGTTACGGTGAGGGGTAGGGTTAGGGGTCCGGGTTAGGGTTAGGGTTAGAGTAAGGATTAGGGTTAGGGTTAGTGTTAGTGTTAGGATAAGGGTTAGCGTTAGGGTTAGTGTTAGGGTTAAGATTAGGGTTAGGGTAAGGGTTATGGTTAGGGTTAGGTTTAGGGTTGCGGTTAAGGTTAGGGTTAGGGTTAGGGTAAGGTTTAGGGTTAGGGTTAGCGATAGGGTTAGGGTGAAGGTTAGGGTTAGGGTTAGGTTTAGGCTTAGGATTGGGGTTAGGTTTAGGGTAAGGTTATGGTTAGGATTAGGGTTAGGTTTAGGGTTAGGGTTAGGGTAAGGGTAAGGGTTAGGTTTAGGGTTAGGGTTAGGGTAAGGTTTAGGGTTAGTGTTAGGTTTAGGTTTAGGGTTGGGTTAAGGTTAGGGTTAGGGTTTGGTTAAGGGTAAGGGTTAGGATTAAGGTTAGGATTAGGGTTAGGTTTAGGGTTAAGGTTAGGGTTACGGTTAGGGTAAGGGTAAGGTTTAGGGTTAGGTTTAGGGTTAGGGTTAGGGTTAGGGTTATGGTTAAGGTTAACGTTAGGGTTAGGGTGAGGTTTAGGGTTAGGATTGGGTTTAGGGTTAGGGTAAGGATTATGTTTAGGGTTAGGGTTAGGTTTAGGTTTAGGGTTAGGGTAAGGGTTAGGGTTAGGTTTAGGGTAAGGATAAGGGTTAGGATTAAGGTTAGGTTTAAGGTTAGGGTTAGGGTTAAGGTTAGGGTTAGTGTTAGGGTTAGGGTTAGGGTTAGGTTTGGTTTAGTGTTAGGGTTAACATTAGGGTTAGGGTAAGGGGATGAGTAGGGTTAGGATTAGGGTTATTGTTAGGGTAATGGTTAGGGTTAGGTTTAGGGTTAGGTTTAGGGTTAGGGTTAGGGTAAGGGTTAGGTTTAGGGTTAGGGTTAGGATTAGGGTAAGGGTAAGGGTTAGGGTTAGGGTTAGGGTACGGGTTAGGTTTAGGGTTACGGTTAGAGTTAGGTTTAAGGTTAGGTTAAGGGTAAGGGTTAGGGTTAGTGTTAGGGTTAGGGTTAGGGTAAGGGTTAGGGTTAGGCGTTAGGGATAGGGTAAGGGTTATGGTTAGGGTTAGTGTTATGGTTAGGTTTAGGGTAAAGGTTAGGGTTAGGGGTTAGGGTTAGGGTTAGGGTTAGAGTAAGGGTAAGGTTTAGGGTTAGGGTTAGGGTTAGAGTAAGGGTAAGTGTTAGGGTTAGGGTTAGGGGTTAGGGTTAGGGTTATTGTTAGGGTTAGGATTAGCGTAACAGTCAGGGTAAAGGTAAGGGTTAGGGTTAGGGTTACGGTTAGGGTTATGTTTAGGGTTAGGGTTAGGGTAAGGGTAAGGGTTAGGGTTAGGGTTAGGGTTAGCTTAGGGTTAGGTTTAGGGAAAGGGTAAGGGTTAGGGTTACGGTTAAGGTTGAGCTTAGGGTTAGCGTTCGGGTTAGGTTAAGGGTTAGGGTTAGGGTAAGGGCAAGTGTTAGGGTTAGGGTTAGGGTTAGGTTTAGGGTTACGGTTAGTGTAAGGGTTAGGTTTAGGGTTAGGGTAAGGGTTAGGTTTAGTGTTAAAATTAGGGTTAGTGTTAGGGTAAGGTTTAGGATTAGTGTTAGGGTTAGGTTTAGGGCTAGGGTTAGGGTAAGGGTAACGGTTAGGTTTAGGTTTAGCATTAGGGTTAGGGTAAGGGTAAGGGTTAGGGTTAGGGTTAGGGTTAAGGTTAACGTTAGGGTTAGGGTGAGGTTTATTGTTAGGATTAGGTTTAGGTTTAGGGTAAGGATTATGTTTAGGGTTAGGGTTAGGGTTAGGTCTAGGGTTAGCGTAAGGGTTAGGTTTAGGTTTAGGGTAAGGATAAGGGTTAGGATTAAGGTTAGGTTTAAGGTTAGGGTTAGGGTTAAGGTTAGGGTTATGGTTAGGGTAAGGGTAAGGGTTAGGGTTAGGGTTATGGTTACGGTTAGGGTTAGGTTTATTGTTAGTGTTAGGGTTAGGGTTAGGGTAAGGGGATGGGTAGGGTTAGGATTAGGGTTATGGTTAGGGTGACGGTTAGGGTTAGGTTTAGGGTTAGGTTTAGGCTTAGGGTTTGGGTAAGGGTTAGGTTTAGGGTTAGGGTTAGGGTTAGGGTAAGGGTAAGGGTTAGGGTTAGGTTTAGGGTACGGTTTAGGGTTAGGTTTACGGTTAGAGTTAGAGTTAAGATTAGGGTAAGGGTAAGGGTAAGGTTTAGAGTTAGGGTTAGGGTTAGGGTAAGGGTTAGGTTTAGGTGTTAGGGATAGGGTAAGGATAAGGGTTAGGGTTAGTGTTATGGTTAGGTTTAGGATAAGGATTAGGGTTAGGGGTTAGGGTTAGGGTTAGGGTTAGAGTAAGGGTAAGGGTTAGGTTTAGGGTTAGGGTTAGGGTAGAGTAAATGTAAGTGTTATGGTTAGGGTTAGGAGTTAGGGTTAGGGTAAGGGTAAGGTTTAGGGTTAGGTTTAGGGTTATGGTTTGGTTAAGGGTTAGGTTTATGGTTAGGGTAGGGGTTAGGGTAAGGGTTTGGGTTAGAGTTAGGTTTAGGGTTAGGGTAAGGGTAATGGTTAGGGTTAGGGTTAGGGTTAGGTTTAGGCTTAGGGTAAGGGTAAGTGTAAGGGTTAGGGTTAGGGTTAAGGTTATGGTTTGGGTAAGGGTTAGGGTTATGTTTTGGGTAAGGTTAGGGTAAGGGTTAGGGTTAGGGTTAGCTTTAGCAATAAGTTTAGGGTTAGGGTTATGGTAAGGGTAAGGTTTAGGGTTAGCGTTAGGGTTAGGGGTTAGGGTTAGGGTTAGCTTTAGGGTTAGCGTTAGGGTAATGGTAAGGTTTAGGGTTAGGGTTAGGTTTAGGTTTAGTTTTGTGGTTAAGGTTAGGGTTAGGGTAATTGTTAGAGTTATGGTTAGGGTTAGGTTTAGGATTAGGTTTGGGGTTACGGTTTGGGTTAGGGTTAGGGTTAGGCTAAGGGAATATGTTAGGGTTAGGGTTAGTTTTAGCGTTAGGGTAAGGTTAAGGTTTAGGGTTAGGGTTAGGGTTAGGGTTAAGGTAAGGGTAAGGGTTAGAAATAGGGTTAGGGTTAGATTTAGGGTAATGGTTAGGGTTACGGTTAGGATTTGGGTTAGGGTTAGGGTAAGTGTTAGGATAAGGGTTAGGGTTAGGTTTAGGGTAAGGGTAAGAGGTAGGGTAAGGGTTAGGGTTAGGGTTACGGTGAGGGGTAGGGTTAGGGGTCCGGGTTAGGGTTAGGGTTAGAGTAAGGATTAGGGTTATTGTTAGTGTTAGGGTTAAGATTAGGGTTAGGGTAAGGGTTATGGTTAGGGTTAGGTTTAGGGTTGCGGTTAAGGTTAGGGTTAGGGTTAGGGTAAGGTTTAGGATTAGGGTTAGGGATAGGGTTAGGGTGAAGGTTAGGGTTAGGGTTAGGTTTAGACTTAGGATTTTGGTTAGGTTTAGGGAAAGGTTATGGTTAGGGTTAGGGTTAGGTTTAGGGTTAGGGTTAGGGTAAGGGTTAGGGTTAGGGTTAGGGTTAGGGTTAGGGTAAGGTTTAGGGTTAGTGTTAGGTTTAGGTTTAGGGTTGGGGTTAAGGTTAGGGTTAGGGTTTGGTTAAGGGTAAGGGTTAGGATTAAGGTTACGATTGGGGTTAGGTTTAGGGTTAAGGTTAGGGTTACGGTTAGGGTAAGTGTAAGATTTAGGGTTAGGTTTAGGGTTAGGGTTAGTGTTAGGGTTATGGTTAAGGTTAACGTTAGGGTTAGGGTGAGGTTTAGGGTTAGGATTAGGTTTAGAGTTAGGGTAAGGATTATGTTTAAGGTTAGGGTTAGGTTTAGGTTTAGAGTTAGGGTAAGGGTTTGGGTTAGGTTTAGGGTAGGGATAAGGGTTAGGATTAAGGTTAGGTTTAAGGTTAGTGTTAGGGTTAAGGTTAGGGTTATGGTTAGGGTAAGGTTAAGGGTAAGGGTTAGGGTTAAGGTTAGGGTTAGTGTTAGATTTAGGGTTAAGGTTAGGTTTGGTTTAGTGTTAGGGTTAATGTTATGGTTAATGTAAGGGGATGAGTAGGGTTAGGATTAGGGTTATGGTTAGGGTAATGGTTAGGTTTAGGGTTAGGTTTAGGGTTAGGGTTAGGGTAAGGGTAAGGGTCAGGTTTAGGGTTAGGGTTAGGGTTAGGGTACGGGTTAGGGTTAGGGTTACGGTTAGAGTTAGGGTTAAGGTTAGGTTAAGGGTTAGGGTTTGGGTTAGTGTTAGGGTTAGGGTTAGGGTAAGGGTTAGGGTTAGGGGTTAGGGATAGGGTAAGGGTTAGGGTTAGGGTTAGTGTTATGGTTAGGTTTAGGGTAAGGGTTAGGGTTAGGGGTTAGGGTTAGGGTTAGAGTAAGGGTAAGGGTTAGGGTTAGGGTTAGAGTTAGAGTAAGGGTAAGGGTTAGGGTTAAGGTTAGGGGTTAGGGTTAGGGTTATTGTTAGGGTTAGGATTAGCGTAACAGTCAGGGTAAAGGTAAGGGTTAGGGTTAGGGTTACGGTTAGGGTTATGTTTAGGGTTAGGGTTAGGGTAAGGGTAAGGGTTAGGGTTAGGGTTAGGGTTAGCTTAGGGTTAGGTTTAGGGAAAGGGTAAGGGTTAGGGTTAGGGTTAAGGTTGAGCTTAGGGTTAGTGTTAGGGTTAGGTTAAGGGTTAGGGTTAGGGTAATGGCAAGTGTTAGGGTTAGGGTTAGGGTTAGGTTTAGGGTTACGGTTAGTGTAGGGTTAGGTTTAGGGTTAGGGTAAGGGTTAGGTTTAGGGTTAAAATTAGGGTTAGTGTTAGGGTAAGGTTTAGGATTAGTGTTAGGGTTAGGTTTAGGGCTAGGGTTAGGGTTAGGGTAAGGGTAAGGGTTAGGGTTGGGGTTAGGGTTAGAGTAAGGTAAGGGTTAGGGTTAGGGTTAGGGGTTAGGGTTAGGGTTATTGTTAGGGTTAGGATTAGAGTAACAGTCAGGGTAAAGGTAAGGGTTAGGGTTAGGGTTACGGTTAGAGTTATGTTTAGGGTTAGGGTTAGGGTAAGGGTAAGGGTTAGGGTTAGCGTTAGGGTTAGCTTAGGGTTAGGGTTAGGGAAAGGGTAAGGGTTAGGGTTAGGGTTAAGGTTGAGTTTAGGTTTAGCGTTAGGGTTAGGTTAGGGTTATGGTTAGGGTTAGGGTTAAGTTTAGGGTTATGGTTAGGGTAAGAGTAAGGGTAAGGGTTAGGGTTAGGGTTATGGTTAGGGTTAGGGTTAGGTTTAGTGTTAGGGTTAGGATTAGGGTTAGGGTTAGGGGATGGGTAGGGTTAGGATTAGGGTTATGGTTAGGGTAATGGTTAGGGTTAGGTTTAGGGTTAGGTTTAGGCTTAGGGTTAAGGTATGGGTTAGGTTTAGGGTTAGGGTTAGGGTTAGGGTAAGGGTAAGGGTTAGGGTTAGGTTTAGGGTACGGGTTAGGTTTAGGTTTACGGTTAGAGTTAGAGTTAAGATTAGGGTAAGTTTAAGGGTAAGGTTTAGAGTTAGGGTTAGTGTTAGGGTAAGGGTTAGGGTTAGGGGTTAGGGTTAGGGTTAGGGTAAGGGTTAGGGTTAGTGTTAGGGTTAGGGTTAGGGTAAGGGTTAGGGTTAGGGGTTAGGGATAGGGTAAGGGTAAGGGTTAGGGTTAGTGTTATGTTTAGGTTTAGGGTAAGGATTAGGGTTAGGGGTTAGGGTTAGGGTTAGGGTTAGAGTAAGGGTAAGGGTTAGGTTTAGGGTTAGGGTTAGGGTAGAGTAAATGTAAGTGTTAGGGTTAGGGTTAGGGGTTAGTGTAAGGGTAAGGGTAAGGTTTAGGGTTAGATTTAGGGTTATGGTTTGGTTAAGGGTTAGGTTTATGGTTAGGGTAGGGGTTAGGGTAAGGGTTTGGGTTAGAGTTAGGTTTAGGGTTAGGGTAAGGGTAATGGTTAGGGTTAGGGTTAGGGTTAGGTTTAGGCTTAGGGTAAGGGCAAGTGTAAGGGTTAGGGTTAGGGTTAAGGTTATGGTTTGGGTAAGGGTTAGGGTTATGTTTAGGGTAGGGTTGGGGTAAGGGTTAGGGTTAGGGTTAGCTTTAGCAATAAGTTTAGGGTTAGGGTTATGGTAAGGGTAAGGTTTAGGGTTAGCGTTAGGGTTAGGGGTTAGGGTTAGGGTTAGCTTTAGGGTTAGCGTTAGGGTAATGGTAAGGTTTAGGGTTAGGGTTAGGTTTAGGTTTAGTTTTGTGGTTAAGGTTAGGGTTAGGGTAATTGTTAGAGTTAGGGTTAGGGTTAGGTTTAGGATTAGGTTTGGGGTTACGGTTAGGGTTAGGGTTAGGGCTAGGCTAAGGGAATATGTTAGGGTTAGGGTTAGTTTTAGCGTTAGGGTAAGGGTAAGGGTTAGGGTTAGGGTTAGGGTTAGGGTAAAGGTAAGGGTAAGCGTTAGGAATAGGGCTAGGGTTAGATATAGGGTAATGGTTAGGGTTACAGTTAGGATTCGGGTTAGGGTTAGGGTAAGTGTTAGGATAAGGGTTAGGGTTAGGTTTAGGGTAAGGGTAAGAGGTAGGGTAAGGGTTAGGGTTAGGGTTACGGTGAGGGGTAGGGTTAGGGGTCTGGGTTAGGGTTAGGGTTAGAGTAAGGATTAGGGTTAGGGTTAGTGTTAGTGTTAGGATAAGGGTTAGGGTTAGGGTTAGTGTTAGGGTTAAGATTAGGGTTAGGGTAAGGTTTATGGTTAGGGTTAGGTTTAGGGTTGCGGTCAAGTTTAGGGTTACGGTTAGGGTAAGGTTTAGGGTTAGGGTTAGGGATAGGGTTAGGGTGAAGGTTAGGATTAGGATTAGGGTAAGGGTTAGGGTTAGGGTTAGGGTTAGGGTAAGGGTTAGTTTTAGGGTTAGGGTTAGGGTTAGTTTTAGGGTTAGGGTTAGGGTTAGAGTTAGGGTTAGGGTTAGTTTAAGGGTAGGGGTTAGAGTTAGGGTTAGGTTTAGGGTTAAAGTAAGGGTTAGGGTTAGGGATTAGGATTATGGTTAGGGTAAGGGTTAGGGTTAGTGTTAGGGTTAGTTTTGGGTAAGGGTTAGGGTTAGGGTTAGGGTTAGTGTTAGGGTAAGTGTAAGGGTTAGGGTTAGGGTTAGGTTTAGGGGTTAGGGTTAGGGTGAGGGTAAGGGTTAGGGTTAGGATTATGGTTTGGGTAAGGGTTAGGGTTATGGTTAGGGTAGGGGTTAGGGTAAGGGTTAGGGTTAGAGTTAGGTTTAGGGTTAGGTTATGGGTAATGGTTAGGGTTAGGGTTAGGTTTAGGGTTAGGGTTAGGGTAAGGGTTAGGGTTATGATTTGTGTAAGGGTTAGGGTTATGTTTAGTGTAGGGGTTAGGGTAAGGGTTAGGGTTAGGGTGAGTTTTAGCATTAAGGTTAGGTTTAGGGTTATGGTAAGGGTAAGGTTTAGGGTTAGCGTTAGGGTTAGGGGTTAGGGTTAGGGTTAGGTTTAGGGTTAGGTTCAGGGTGAGGGTAAAGTTAAGGGCTAGGGTTAGGGTTAGGTTTAGGTTTAGTGATGGGGTTAAGGTTAGGGTTATTGTAATTGTTAGAGTTATGGTTAGGGTTAGGTTTAGGGTTAGGTTTAGGTTTACGGTTAGGGTTAGGGTTAGGGTAAGGGTATATGTTAGGGTTAGGGCTAGATTTAGCGCTAGGGTAAGGGTAAGGGTTAGGGTTAGGGTTAGGGTTAAGGTAAGGGTAAGGGTTAGGGATAGGGTTAGGTTTAGAATTAGGGTAATGGTTAGGTTTATTTTTATTGTAAGGTTTAGGGTTAGGTTTAAGTTTAGGGTAAGGGTAAGGTTTAGGGTTAGTGTTAGGGTTAGGTCTACTGTTAGGTTAAGGTTAAGGGTTGGGTTTAGGTTTAGAGTTAGGGTAAGGTTTAGGGTTAGGGTTAGGGTTAGGGTAGGGGTTAGGGTAATGGTTAGAGTTAAGGTTAGGGTTAGGGTTAGTGTTAGGGTTAGGGTTAGGATAAGGGTAAGGGTTAGGTTTAAGTTTAGGGTTAGAGTTAGGGCTTAGGGTTAGGGTTAGGGTTAGGGGTTAGGGTTAGTGTTAGCGTTAGGGTTAGAGTAAGGGTTAGGGTTAGGGGTTAGGGTTAATGTTAAGGTTAGGGTTAGTGTAAGGGTAAGGGTTAGGGTAAGGGTAAGGGTGAGGGTTAGGATTAGGATTAGGGTTAGGGTAAGTGTTAGGGTTAGGTTTAGGGTTAGGTTTAGGTTTAGTGTAAGGGTAAGGGTTAGGGTTAGGTTTCGGTTAAGGATTAGGGTTAGGGTTAGGTTTAGGGTTAGAGTTAGGGATAGGGTTAGGGTAAGGGTAAGGGTAAGGGTTAGGGTTAGGGTTAGGGTTAGGTTTATTGTAAAGGTTAGGGTTAGGGTTAGGGTTAGTTTAGGGTTAGGGTTAAGGTTAGAGTTAGAGTTAGGGTTAGGGTTAGGGAAAGGGTAAGAGTTAGGTTTAGGGTTAGGGTTAGGATAAGGATTAGGGTTAGGCTTAGGGCTAAGGTAAGGTTTAGGGTTAGGGTTAGGGCTAGCATTAAGGTAAGGGTTAGGGAAGGGGTAAGGGTTAGGTTAGGGTTACGGTTGTGGTTAGGGGTTAGGTTTAGGGTTAGTTTTAGGGTTAGGGTTAGGGTAAGCATAAGAGTTAGGGTTAGGGATAGGGATAGGGTTCGGGTTAGGTTTAGGGTTAGGGTTAGGGTAAGGGTAAGGGTTAGCCTTAGGTTAGGTTAGGTTAGGGTTAGGGTTAAGGTTAGGGTTAGGGTAAGGGTGAGGGTTAGGGTTAGGGCTAGGTTTATGGTAAGGGTGAGAGTTAGTTTAAGATTAGGGTTAGGGTTAGGTTTAGGGTTAGGGTAAGGGTAAGGGTTATGGTTGGGTTAGGATTAGAGTTAGGTTTAGGGTTAGGGTTATGGTTAGGGTTGGGGTACGTTTATGGGTTAGTGTTAGAATTAGAGTTAGGGTTAGGGTTAGGGTTACGGTTAGGGTTAGGGTTAGGATTAGGTTTAGGGTTAGAGTTAGGTTAAGGGTAAGGGTTAGGGTTAGGGTTGGGCTTAAGGTTAGGGTTAGGGTTAGGGTAAGGGTAAGGTTTAGCGTTAGAGTTAGGGTAAGGGTTAGGTTTAGGGTTAGGGTTAGGGTTAGGTTTAGGGTTACGGTTAGGGTTAGGGTTAGGGTTCGGGTTAGGGTAAGGGTATGTGTTAGGGTTAGGGTTAGGGTTAAGATTAGGGTTATGGTTAGGGTAATGGTTTGGGTTAGGTTTAGGGTTAGGGTTAGGGTAAGGGTGTGGGTTAGGGTTAGGGTTAGGACTAGAGTTAGGATAAGGGTAAGGGTTAGGGTTGGGGTTAGGGTTAGGTTAAGGGTTAGTGTTAGGCTTTAGGGTTAGAGTTAGGATTAGGGTAAGGGTTTGGGTTAGGGTTAGGTTTAGGGTTAGTTTTAGGGCAAGGGTTAGGGTTAGGGTTAGGGTTAGGTTTAGGGTTAGGGTTAGGGTAAGGGTTAGCGTTAGGGTTAGGGTAAGGTTAAGGGTTAGTTTAGGGTTAGGGTTAGGGTAAGGGTTAGGGTTGGCCTTAGGGTAACGGGTTAGGGTTAGGGTTAGGGTTAGAGTTAGGGTTAGGGTTACGGTTAGGGTTAGGGTTAGAGTTAGGGTTAGGGTATGTGTTAGGGTTAGGTTTAGCTTTAGGGTTAGGGTTAGGGTAATGGTTAGGTTTAGGGTAAGGGTAAGGTTTATGGTTAGGGTTAGGGTTAGGTTTAGGGTAAGGGTTAGGGTTAGGGTTAGGGTAAGTGTTAGGTTTAGGGTTAGGGTTTGGGTTAGGGTTAGGGTAAGGGTTAGGGTTAGGGTTAGGGTTAGGGTTAAGGTTAGGGTTAGGGTTTGTTTTAGGGTTAGGGTTAGGGTTAGGGTTAGGGTTAGGTTTAGTGTTGGGGTTAAGGTTAGTGGTAGGGTAAGGGTTAAGGTTATGGTTAGGTTTAGGCTTAGGTTTAGGGTTAGGGTTAGGGTTAGGTTTAGGGTAAGGGTTAGCGTTAGGGTTAGGGTAAGGTTAAGGGTTAGTTTAGGATAAGGGTTAGGGTAAGGTTAAGGGTTAGGGTTAGGATTAGGGTTAGGATTAGGGTTAGGGTAAGGGTACGGTTAGGGTTAAGGTTAGGGTTAGGGTTTGTTTTAGGGTTAGGGTTAGGGTTAGGGCAAGTGTAAGGGTTAGGGTTAGGATTAGGGTTAGGAGTAGGGTAAGGGTTAGGGTTAGAGTTAGGTTTAGGGTTAGGGTTAGGGTAATGGTAAGGGTTAGGGTTAGGTTTAGGTTTAGGGTACGGGTTAAGGTTAGGGGTTAGGGTTAGGGTTAGGGTTAGGGTAAGGGTAAGAGTTAGGGTTAGGGTAAGTATTAGGGTTAGCGTTAGGGCAAGGTTTATGATTAGGGTTAGGGTTAGGTTTAGGTGTAGTGTTAGGGTTAGGGTAAGGGTAAGAGTTAGGGTTAGTGTTAGGTTTAGGGTAAGGGTTAGGGTTAGGGTTAGGGTAAGTTTTAGGGTTACGTTTAGGGTTAGGGTTAGTTTGAGGGTGAGGTTTAGGGTTAGGGTTAGGATTAGGGTTAGGGGTTAGGTTTATGGATTAGTTAGGGTTAAGGTAAGGGTTAGGTTTAGGGTTAGGATAAGGGTTAGGGTTAGGGAAAGTGTTAGGGTTAGGGTAGGGTTAGGGTTAGGTTTAGGGTTAGGGTAAGCGTTAGGATTAGGGTTAGGTTAGGGTAAGTTTAGGTTTAGGGTTAGGGTTAGGGTTAGGTTTAAGTTTAGGGTTAGGATTAGAGTTAGGGTAAGAGTAAGGTTTACAGTTGGGGTTAAGTTTAAGGTTAGGGTAAGGGTTAGGATTAGGGTTAGGATTAGGGTTAGGTTTAGGGTTAGTTTTAGGGTTACGGTTAGGGTTAGGTTTAGGGTTAGGGTTAGGGTTAGGTTTAGTGTTGGGGTTAAGGTTAGTGGTAGGGTAAGGGTTAGGGTTAGGGTTAGGTTTAGGTTTAGGTTTAGGGTTACTGTTAGGGTTACGGTTAGGGTTAGGGTTAGGGTTAGGTTTAGGGTATGTGTTAGGGTTAGGGGTAGGGTTAGGGTAAGCGTTAGGTTTAGGGTTAAGGTAAGGGTAAGGGTTAGGGTTAGGGTTGGGTTAGGGTAAGGGTAAGGGTTAGGGTTAAGGTTAGGGTTAGGGTTAGGGTTAGGGTTAGGGTTAGGGTAAGAGTAAGGGTAAGGTTTACAGTTAAGGTTAGGGTTAGGTTTAGGTTTAGGTTTAGGGTTAAGGTAAGGGTAAGGGTTAGGGTTATTATTAGGGTTAGGGTAAAGGTTAGGGTTAGGGTTAGGGTAAGGGTAAGGGTTAGGTTTAAGGTTAGGGTTAGGGTTAGGGAAAGGTAAGTGTTAGGGTTAGGATTAGGGTTAGGATTAATGTTAGGGTTAGGGTTAGGGTTAGGGTTATGGTTAGTGTTAAGGTGAGGGTTAGGGTAACGGTAAGGTTAGGATTAGGGTTAGGGTTAGGGTTAGGGTTAGGGTTAGGTTTAGGGTTAGGGTTAGGGTAAGTGTTAGGGTTAGGTTAGGGTTAGGGTTAAGTTTAGGGTTAGGTTTAGGGTTAGTGTTAGGGGTAGGGTTAGATTTGTGGTAAGGGTAAAGGTTAGAGTTAGGGTTAGGGTTAGGATAAGGATTAGGGTTAGGGTTAGGGCTAGCATTAAGGTAAGGGTTATGGTAGGGGTAAGAGGTAGGGTTAGGGTTAGGGTTACGGTTAGGGTTAGCGGTTAGCTTTAGGGTTAGGGATAGGGTAAGGGTAAGGGTTAGGGTTAGGTTAGGGTTAGGGTTAGGGTTAGCGTTAGGTTTAAGTTTAGGGTTAGGATTAGGGTTAGGTAAGGGTAAGGGTTAGGGTTAAGGTTAGGGTTAGGGTTAGTTTTAAGGTTAGGGTTAGGTTTAGGGTAAGGGTAAGGGTTACGGTTAGGATTAGGGTTAGGATTAGGGTGAAGGTTAGGGTTAGGGTTAGGGTTAGGTTTGGGTTAGGTTTAGGGTTAGGTATAGGGTTTGGGTTAGGTTTAGGGTAAGGTATGTGTTAGGGTTAGGGTTAGGGTTAGGGTTAGGGTTATGGTTAGGTTTAGGGTTAGGGTTAGGGTAATGGTAAGGGTTAGGTTTAGGTTTAGGGTTAGGGTTAGAGTAAGGGTAAGGATTAGGTTTAGGGTTAAGATTAGGGTTAGGGTTAGGGAAAGGGGAAGGGTTAGGGTTAGGATTAGGGTTAGGATTAGGGTTAGAGTAAGGATTAGGGTTAGGGATAGGGTTAGGGTTATGGTTAGGGTTAGGGTTAGGTTTAGAGTAAGTGTAAGGTTTATGGTTAGGGTTAGGGTTAGGTTTAGGGTAACGGTTAGGGTTAGTGTTAGGGTAAGGGTTAGGGTTAGGGTTATGGTTAGGGTTAGGGTTAGGTTTAGGGTAAGGGTAAGGTTTATGGTTAGGGTTAGTGTTAGGTTTAGGGTAAGGGTTAGGGTTATGGTAAGGGTCAGGTTTAGGGTTAGGATAAGGGTTAGGGTAAGGGTTAGGGTTAGGGAAAGTGTTAGGGTTAGGGTAGGGTTAGGGTTCGGTTTAGGGTAAGGGTTAGGGTTAGGGTTAGGGTTACGTTTAAGTTTAGGGTTAGGATTAGGGTTAGGGTAAGGGTAAGGGTTATGGTTAAGGTTAGGGTTAGGGTTAGTTTTAGGGTTAGGGTTAGGGTTAGAGTAAGGGTAAGGGTTTGGGTTAGGATTAGGGTTAGGATTAGGGTAAGGGTTAGGGTTAGGGTTAGGGTTAGGGTTCAGTTAGGTTTAGGGTTAGGTTTAGGGTTACGGTTAGGGTTAGGGTTACGGTAAGGTTATGTGTTAGGGTTAGGGTTAGGGTTAGTGTTAGGGTTAGGTTTAGGGTTAGGGTTAGGATTAGCGTTACGGTAAGGGTAAGGGTTAGGGTTAGGGTTACGTTTAAGGTAAGGGTAAGAGTTAGGGTTAGGGTTAGGTTTAGGGTAAAGGGTAGGGTTACGTTTAGGTTAAGTTTAAAGTTTAGGGTTAGGGTTAGGGTTACGGTAAGTGTAAGTGTTAGGGTTAGGTTTAGGGTTATTGTAAGGGGAATGGTTAAGATTTGGGTTAGGTTTAGGGTTAGGGTTAGGGTAAGGGTAAGGTTTAGGTTTAGGTTTAAGTTTAGGGTTAGCGTAAGGGTAAGGCTTAGGTTTAGGGTTAAGGTTAGGTTTAGGGTTAGTGTTAGGGTTAGGGTTAGGTTAAGGGTTAGGGTTAAGGTTAGGTTTAGGTTTAGGGTTAGAGTTAGGGTTTGAGTAAGTGTAAGGGTTGGGGTTAGGATTAGGTTTAGCGTAAGGGTTAGGGTTAGGGTTAGGTTTAGGTTTAGGGTTAGGATTAGGGTAAGGGTAAGGTTTAGGTTTAAGGTTAGCGTTAGGGTTAGGGAAAGGGTAAGGGTTAGGGTTAGGATTAGGGTTAGGGTTAGGGTTAGGGTAAGGTTAGGGTTAAGTTTAGTGTTAGGGTTAGGGTTAGGGTAAGGGTAAGGGTTGGGCTTAAGGTTAGGGTTAGGGTTAGGGAAAGGGGAAGGGTTAGGGTTAGGGTTAGGGTTAGATTTAGGGTTAGTGTAAGGGTAAGGGTTAGGGTTAGGCTTAGGTTTAGGGTGAGGGTTAGGATTAGGGTTAGGGTTAGGTTTAGAGTTAGGTTTAGGGTTAGGGTAAGGGTTAGGGTTAGGGTTTGGTTAGTGTAAGGTTTAGGGTTAGGGTTAGGTTTTGTTAAGGGTAAGTGTTAGGGTTAGTGTTATGGTTAGGGAAAGGGTAAGGGTTAGGGTTAGGGTAAGGGCATGGGTTAGGGTTAGGGTTATGGTTAGGGTTAGGTTTAGGTTTAGGGTTAGGGTTAGGGTAAGGGTAAGGGTTAGGGTTAGGGTTATGGTTAGGTTTAGGTTTAGGTTTTGGTAAGGGTAAGGGTTAGATTTAGGGATAGGGTTAGGGAAAGGGTAAGAGTTAGGGTTTGGGTTAGGTTTAGGGTAAGGATTAGGTTTAGGGTTAGGGCTAATGTAAGGTTTAGGGTTAGGGCTAGCATTAAGATTAGGGTTAGGGTAGGGTGAAGGTTTAGGGTTAGGGTTAGAGTTAACTTTAGGGTTAGGGGTTAGGTTTAGGGTTAGATTTAGGGTTAGGGTTAGGGTAAGGTTAAGAGTTAGGGTTAGGAATAGGGTTAGGGTTCGGGTTAGGTTTAGAGTTCGGGTTAGGGTAAGGTTAAGGGTTAGCGTTAGATTAGCGTTAGGGTTAGGGTTAAGGTTAGGGTTAGGGTAAGGGTAAGGGTTAGGGTTAGAGTTAAGGTTAGGTTTAGGGTAAGGGTTAGGGTTAGGGCTAGGGTTAGGGTAAGGGTAAGGGTTAGTGTTAGGATTAGGGTTAGGTTTAGGGTAAGGGTTAGGGTTAGGTTTAGGGTTCGGTTTAGGGTTAGGGTTAGAGTAAGGGTAAGGGTTAGGGTTAAGGTTACGGTTAGGTTTAGGGTTGGGGTTAAGATGAGGGTTAGGGTTAGGGTAAGGTTAACGGTTAGGGCTAGAGTTACGGTAAGGGTTAGGTTTAGGATTAGGGTTACGGTTAGGTTAAGTGTTATGGTTAGGGTTATGGTTAGGGCTAGGGTTAGGTTTAGGGTTAGGATTAGGGTTAGCGTAAGGGTAAGGGTTGGAGTTAGGGTTAGGTTTAGGTTTAGGATTAGTGTTGGGGTAAGGGTAAGGGTTAGCTTTAGGGTAAGTGTAAGGTATATGGTTAGGGTTAATGTTAGGTTTCTGGTAATGGTTAGGGTTAGTGTTAGGGTAAGGATTATGGTTAGGGTTTGGTTAGGCTTAGGGTAAGGGTTAGAGTTAGGGTTAGGGTAAGGGTTAGGGTTAGGTTTAGTTTTAGGGTTAGGGTTATGGTTAGGGTTAGGGTAAGGGTTAGGGTTACGGTTAGGGTTATGGTAAGGGTTATTATTAGGGTTAGGGTTAAGGTTAGAGTTAGGTTTAGGGTTAGGGTAAGGGCTAGGGTTAGGGTTTGGGTTAGGGTAAGGTTTAGGGTTAGGTTTACGTATGGTTAAGGGTAAGTGTTAGGGTTAGGGTTATGGTTAGGGAAAAGGTAAGGGTAGGGTTAGGTTTAGGGTTAGGGTTAGGGCTAAGGTGAGGGTAAGGATTCGGCTTAAGGTTAGGGATAGGTTTAGATTTAGGGTTAGGGTTAGGGTAAGGGTACGGGTTAGGGTTAGGGGTAGGGTTAGTGTTAGGGTTAGGGTTAGGGTTAGGGTAAGGGTTATGGTTAGGGTTAGGGTTAAGGTTAGGTTTAGGGTTAGGTTTAGGTTTAAGGTTAGGGTTAGGGTTAGGGTTAGGGTTAGGTTAAGGGTTAGGGTTAGGGTTAGGGTTAGGGTTAGGTTTAGGGTTAGGGTAAGGTAAGGGTTAGGGTTGGGGCTAGGGTAAGTTTAGGGTTAGGGTTAGGGTTAGGGTTAGGTTTAGGTTTAGGTTTGTGGTAAGCGTAAGGGTTAGAGTTAGGGTTAGGGTTAGGTAAAGGGTAAGGATTAGGTTAGGGTAAGGATTAGGTTTAGGATTAGGGCTAAGGTAAGGGTTAGGGTTAGGGTTAGGGCTAGCATTAAGGTTGGGGTTCGGGTAGGGGTAAGGGTTAGGGTTAGGGTTAGGGTTAAATTTAGGGTTAGGGGTTAGGTTTAGGGTTAGATTTAGGGTTAGGGTTAGGGTAAGGATAAGAGTTATGATTAGGAATAGGGTTAGGGTTCGGGTTAGGTTTAGGGTTCGGGTTAGGGTAAGGGTAAGGGTTAGCGTTAGGTTAGGGTTAGGGTAAGGGTTAGGGATAGGGTTAGGGTTACGTTTAGGGTTAGTTAAAGGGTAAGGGTAAGGGTTAGGGTTAGGGTTAGGGTAAGGTTAATGTTGGGGTTAAGGTTAGGGTTAGGGTAAGGGTTAAGGTTGGGGTTAGGTTTAGGGTTAGGTTAACGGTTAGGGTTAGAGTTAGGGTAAGGGTTAGGTTTAGGGATAGGGTTAGGGTTAGGTTTAGGGTTACGGTTAGGTTTAGGGTTAGGGTTAGGGTTAGGGTAGGGGTATGTGTTAGGGTTAGGGTTAGGGTTAAGATTAGGGTTAGGGTTAGGGTTAGGGTAAGGATGAGGGTTAGGGTTAGAGTTAAGGTTAGAGTTAGGTTTAGAGTTAGGGTAAGGGTAAGGGTTATACTTAGGGTTAGGGTTAGGTTAAGGGTTAGTGTTAGGGTTTAGGGTTAGAGTTAGGATTAGGGTAAGGGTTAGGGTTAGGGTTAGGGTAAGGATGAGGGTTAAGGTTAGGGTTAAGGTTAGAGTTAGGTTTAGAGTTAGGGTAAGGGTAAGGGTTATAGTTAGGGTTAGGGTTAGGTTAAGGGTTAGTGTTAGGGTTTAGGGTTAGAGTTAGGGTTAGGGTAAGGGTTAGGGTTAGGGTTTTGGTTAGAGTTAGGGTAAGGGTTAGGGTTATTGTTAGGGTTACCTTTAGGGTTAGTTCAAGTGTAAGGGTAAGGGTAAGGGTTAGGGTTAGGGTTAGGGTTAGGTTTAGTGTTGGGGTTAGGGTTAGGTTTAGGGTAAGGGTTAAGGTTAGGGTTAGGTTTAGGTTTAGATTTAGGGTTAGGTTAGGGTCAGGGTTAGGGTTAGGTTAAGGGTTATGGTTAGGGTTAGGGTTAGGTTTAGGATAAGGGTTAGGGTTAGGGGGTAAGGGTTAAGGTTAGGGTTAGCGTAAGTGTTAGGTTTAGTGTTAGGGTTTGGGTTAGGGTTACGGTAAGGGTTAGGGTTAGGGTTAAGGGTAGGGTTAGGTTTAGGGTTAGGGTTAGAGTAAGGGTAAGGGTTAGGGTTAGGGCTAATGTAAGGTTTAGGGTTAAGGATAGGGCTAGCATTAAGGTTAGGGTTAGGGTAGGGGTAAGGTTTAGGGTTAAGGTTGGGGTTACGGTTAGGGTTAGGGGTTAGGTTTAGGTTTAGTTTTAGGGTTAGGGTTAGGGTAAGGATAACAGTTAGGGTTAGGGATAGGGTTAGGGTTAGGGTTAGGTTGAGGGTTAGGGTTAGGGTAAGGCTAAGGTTTTGGGTTAGGGTTAGGGTAAGGGTAGGGGTTAGGGTTAAGTTTAGCGTTAGGGTTAGGTTTAGAGTTAGGGTTAGGGTAAGGGTAAGGGTTAAGTTTAGGGTAAGAGTTAGGGTTAGGGTTAGGGTTAGTGTTATGTTTAGGGTTACGGTTAGGGTAAGGATAAGTGTTAGGGTTAGGGTTAGGGTTAAGTTTAGTGTTGGGGTTAAGGTTAGGGTTAGGGTAAGTGTTAGGATTAGGTTTAGGGTAAGGGTAAGTTTTAGGGTTAGGGATAGGGTTAGGGTTAGGGTTAGGGTAAGGATTAGGCTTGGGGTTAGGTTTAGGGTAGGGGTTAGCGTAAGGGTACGTGTTAGGGTTAGGGTTAGGGTTAGGATAAGGATAAGGGTTAGGGTTAGGGTTAGAGTTAGGGTTAGGGGTTAGGGTTAGTGTTAGGTTTAGGTTAAGGGTTAGGTTTAGGAATAGGTTTAGGGTTAGGATAAGGGTTAGGGTAAGGGTTAGGGTTAGGGTTAAGTAAGGGTAAGGGTTAGGTTTAGGGTTAGGTTTAGGTTTAGGTTTAGGGTTGGGTTGAAGGTTAGGGTTAGGGTTAGAGTCAGGGTAAGGGTTAGGGTTAGGGTTAGGGTTAGGGTAAGTGTAAGGGTTAGGGTTAGGGTTAGAGTTAGGTGTTAGGGTTAGGGTTAAGGTTAGGTTTAGGGTTAGGTTTAGGGTAAGGGTAAGGGATAGTTCTAGGGTTAGGGTTAGGATTAGGGTTAGGGTTAGGGTAAGCATAAGGGTTAGGGTTAGGGTTAGGGTAAGCATAAGGGTTAGGTTTAGGGTTAGGGTTAGGGTTAAGGTTAGGGTTGGGCTATGATTAGGGTTAGGGTTAGGTTTAGGGTTAGGGTTAGGGTAAGGGTAACCGATAGGTTTAGGGTTAGGGTTAGGATTAGGGTTAGGGTTAGGGTAAGCGTAAGGGTTAGGGTTAGGTTTATGGTTAGGGTTAAGGTTAAGGTTAGGGTTATGGTTAGGATTAGGTTTAGGTTTAGGGTTAGTTTTAGGGTAAGGGTAAGGTTTAGGTTTAGGGTTAGGGTTAGGGGAAGTGTAACGGTTAGGGTTAGGGTTAGGGTAAGGATTAGGGTTAGGGTTAGGGTTAGTTTTAGGGTAAGGGTAAGGTTTAGGTTTAGGGTTAGGGTTAGGGAAAGAGTAAGGGTTAGGGTTAGGGTTAGGGTAAGGATTAGGGTTAGGGTTAGGGTTAGGGTAAGGGGTAGGGTTGGGGTTAGTGTTAGCATTAAGGTTAGGGTTAGGGTTAGGGTAAGGGTAAGGGTTAGGGTTAGGGTTACGGGTAGGGTTAGGGGTTAGGGTTAGGGTTAAGTTTAGGTTTAGGGTTAGGTTAAGGATAAGAGTTAGGTTTAGCTATAGGGTTAGGCTTCCGGTTTGGTTGAGGGTTAGGGTTAGGGTAAGGGTTAGGGTTAGGGTTAGGGTTAGGGTTAGGATAAGGGTGATGGTTAGGTTTAGAGTTAGGGTTAGGGTTAGGTTAAGTGTAAGGTTTAGGGTTAGGGTTAGGGTTAGGGCTATGGTAAGTGTTAGGGTAAGTGTTTGGTTAGGTGTTAGGGATAGAGTTAGGGTTAGGTTAAGTGTTAGGGTTAGGGTTAGGGTTACGGTTATTATAATGGTTAGGGTTAGGGTTAGGGTGAGGATAAGGGTAAGGGTTAGGGTTAGGGTTAGGATTACGGTTAGGGTTAGGGATTAGGGGTAGTGTTAGGTTTACAGTTACGGTTAGGGTAAGGATAAGTGTTAGCGTTAGGGGTAGGGTTAGGGATAGGGTAAGGGTTAGGATTTGGGTTAGGGTTAGGGTAAGGGTAAGTGTTAGGTTTAGGGTTAGGGTTAGGGTTAACGTTAGGGTTAGAGTTAGTGTTAGGGTTAGGGTTAGGGTTAGGGTTAAGGTTAGGGTTTGAGTTAGTGTTAGGGTAGGTTATGGGTTAGGATTAGGTTAGGGTAAGGGTTAGGATTAGGGTTAGGGTTAGAGTTAGGTTTAGGGTTAGGTTTAGGATTACGGTTAGGTAAAGGGTTAGGGTTAGGGGCTAGGGGTAGGGTTGGTTAGGGTAATGGTTAGAGTTAGGGTTGGGTTGAGGGTTAGGTTAAGGATTAGGGTTAGGTTTAGGGTTAGGGTAAGTGTAAGTGATAGGGTTAGGGTTAGGGTTAGGTTTAGGGTTAGGGTTAGGTTTAGAGTTAGGGTTAGGGTTAGGGTAAGGGTAAGTGTTAGGGTTAGGGTTACGGTTAGGTTTAGGGTAAGGGTTAGGGTTAGGGGTTAGGGTTAGGGTTAGGGTTAGGGTAAGGTAAAGGATTAGGGTTAGGGGTTAGGGTTGGGGTTAAGGTTAGGGTTGGGTTTAGGGTAAGGGATAGGGTTAGTGTTAGGATAAGGGTAAGGTTTAGGGTTAGGGTTAGGGTAAGGGTAAGGGTTAGGGTTAGGGTTAGGGTTAGTGTTAGGTTTAGGGTTAGGTTGAGGGTAAGGGTAAGGGTTGGGGTTAGGTTAGGGTAAGGGTAAGGGTTAGGGTTAATGTTAGGTTTAGGTTTAGGTTTAGGGTTATGGTTAGGGTAAGGGTAAGGATTACGTTTAGGGGTAGGGTTAGGGTTAGAGTTAGGGTTAGGGTTAGGTTTAGGGTTTGGGTTAGGGTAAGGGTAAGGTTTAGGGTTAAGGCTAGGTTTACGTTTAGGTGTAGGGTTAGGGTAAGGGTAAGGGTAAGGGTTCGGGTTAGGTTTACGGTTAGGGTTAGGGGTAGAGTTAGGGTTATCATTAAGGTTAGGGTTAGGGTTAGGGTTACGTTTAGGATTAGGTTTAGGGTTAGGGTTAGGGTTAGGGTATGGGTAAGGGTTAGGATTAGGGTTAGGGTTACGGTAAGGGTTAGGTTTAGGGTTAGGATTAGGTTTAGGGTTAGTGTTAGGGTAAGGGTAAAGGTTCGGGTTAGGGTTAGGGTTATTCTTAAGGTTATGGTTAAGGTTAGAGTTTGGGTTCGGGTAAGGGTTAGGGTTAGTTTTAGGGTTAGGGTTAGGGTTAGAGTTAGGTTTAGGGTTAGAGTAAGGGTAAGGGTTAGGGTTAGGGTTAAGTTTAGGGTTAAGGTTAGGGTTAAGGTTAGGGTTAGGGTTAGGGTAAGGGTTAGGGTTAGGGCTGGGTTAGGGTTAGGGTAAGGTTAAGGGTTAGGCTTAGTGTAAGGGTTAGGGTTAGGTTTAGTGTTAGGTTTAGTGTTAGGTTTAGGGATAGGGTTAGGTTAATGTAGTGTTAGGGTTAGGGTTAGGGTACAGTAAGGGTTAGGGTTAGGGTTAGGGTTAGGGTTAGGGATAGCGGTTAGGTTTAGGATTAGGGTTAGGGGTTAGGTTTAGGGTTAGTGTTAGGGTAAGGGTTAGGGTTATGGGTTAGGGTTAGTGTTAGGGTTAGTTTAAGGGTTAGGGTTAGAGTTAGGGTTAGGGTTAGGGTTAGGATAAGGGTTAGTGTTAGGGTTAGTGTTACGGTTAGGGTTAGGGTAAGGGTAAGGGTTAGCGTTAGGTTTAGGGTTAGGATAAGGGTAAGGGTTAGGGTTAGGGTTAGGGTTAGGGGTTAGGGTTACGGTTAGGGTTAGGGGTTAGGGTTATTGATTAGGGTTAGGGTAAGGTTTAGGTTAAGTGTTAGGTTTAGGGTTAGGGTTAGGGTGAGGATAAGGGTTAGGGTTAGGGTTAGAGTTAGGTTAACGGTGGTGTTAGGGTTAAGGTTAGGCTAGGGTTAGTGTTAGGGTTAGGGTGAGGTTTAGGGTTAGGGTTAGGTTAGGGTTAGTGTTAGGGAAAAGGTAAGGTTAAGATTACTGTTAGGGTAAGGATTAGCGTTAGGGTTAGGGTTAGGGTAAGGGTTAGGGTTAGGGTTAGGTTTACTGTTAGTGTTAGGGATTAGGGTTAGGGTTAGCTTTAGGGTTAGGGTTAGGATAAGGTTAAGAGTTAGGGTTAGGGATAGGATTTTGGTTCGGGTTAGGTTTAGGGTTAGGGTTAGGGTAAGGGTAAGAGTTGGGGTAGGGTTAGGATTAGGGTTAAGGTTAGGGTTAGGGTTAGGGTAAGGGTAAATGTTAGGGTTAGGTTTAGGTTAAGGGTTAGGTTTAGGGTGAGGGTAAGTGTTTGTGTTAGGTTTAAGGTTAGGGTTAGGGTAAGGGTAAGGGTTAGGTTTAGGGTTAGGTTTAAAGTTGGGGTTAAGGTTAGGTTTAGGGTTAGGGTAAGGGTAAAGGTTAGGGTTAGGTTTAGGGTAAGGGTTAGGTTTAGGGTTAGTGTTAGGTTTAGGGTTAGGTTTAGGGTTACGGTAAGGGTTAGGGTTAGGGTTAGGGTAAGGGTATGTGTTAGGTTTAGGTTTAGGGTTAGGTTAAGTGCAAGGGTTTGTGTTAGGGTTAGGGTTAAGTTTAGGGTTAGGGTTAATGTTAGGTTTAGGGTTAGGCTTAGGGTAAGGGTAAGGGTTAGGGTTTGGGTTAGGGATAGGGTTAGGTTTAGGGTTAGGGTTAGGGTAAGGGCAACGGTTAGTGTTAGGTTTAGGGTTAAGTTTAGGGTTAGGATTAGGGTTAGGTTTAGCGTTAGGGTTGGGGTAAGGGTAAAGATTAGGGTTAGGGTTAGGGTTAGGGTTAAGGTTATGGTTAGGGCTATGGTTAGGGTTAGGGTAAGTGTTAGGGTTAGGATTACGGTAAGGTTTATGGTTAGGGTTAGTGTTAGGGTTAGACATAGGTTTAGGGTTAGGGGAAGGGTTAGGGTTTGGGTTATGTTTAGGGTTAGGGTTAGGTTAAGGGTTAAAGTTCGGCGTTATGGTTAGAGTTAGGGGTAGGGTTAGGGTTAGGGAAAAGGTTAGGTTTAGGTTTAGGGTTAGTGTAAGGGTTAGGGTTAGGGTTTGTTTTATGGTAAGTGTTAGGGTTAGGGTTAGGGTTAGGGTTAGGATTAAGGTTAGGGAAGGGTTAGGGTTAGGGTTAGGGTTAGTGTAAGGATAAGGGTTAGGGTTAGGGTTAGAGTAAGGGTTAGGTTTAGGGTAAGGGTTACAGTTGGGGTTAGGAGTTAGGGTCAGGGTTAGGTTAAGGGTAAGGGTTAGGGTTAGGATTAGGGTTAGGGTAAGGTTTAGGGTTAGGGTTAGGGTTAGGGTTATGTTTAGGGTTTCGGTTAGGGTTAGGGTAAGGGTAAGGGTGAGGTTTAACGTTAGGGTTAGGGATAGGGAAAGGGTAAGGGTTAGGTTTAGGTTTAGGGTTAGGGTTAGGGTAAGGGTAAGGGTTAGGTTTAAGGTTAGGGTTAGGGGTGGGGAAAGGGGAAGGGGTAGGTTTAGGATTAGCGTTAGGGTTAGGATTAGTTAGGGGTTAGGGTTAGTTAGGGGTTAGGGTTAGTGTTAGGGTTAGGTTAAGGGTTAGGGTTAGCGTTAGGATTAGGATAAGGGTTAGGGTTAGTGTTAGGGTTAGGGTAAGGGTAAGTGTTAGTGTTAAGGTTATGGTTAGGGTTAGGTAAAGTGTTAGGGTTAGGGTTAGGGTTAGGTTTAGGGTTAGGGTTAGGGTAAGGGTAAGGGTTAGGTTTAGGGTTAGGTTTAGGGTTAAGGTTAGGGTTAGGGTTAGGGTTAGGGTTAGGGTTAGGGTTAGGGTAAGGGTAAGGGTTAGGTTTAGGGTTAGCGTTAGGGTTAAGGTTAGGGTTAGGGTTAGGGTTAGGTTTAGGGTTAGGGTTAGGGTAAGGGTAAGTGTGAGGGTTAGGGTTAGGGTTTGAGAAAGGGTACGGGTTAGGGTTAGGGTTAGCGTTAGGGAAAGGGTAAGGGTTAGGGTTAGGTTTAGGGTTAGGGTTAATTTTAGGGTAAGGGTAAGGTTTAGTGTTAAAGTTAAGGGTACGGTTAGGTTTAGGGTTAGGGTTAGGGTAAGGTTAAGGTTTAGGGTTAGGGTTAGGTGTAGGGTTAGTGTTAGTTTTAGGGTTAGTGTTAAGGTTTGGGTTAAGGTTAGGTTTAGGGTTAGGGTTAGGTTTAGGTTTAGGGTAAGGGTTAGGGTAAGGGTAAGGTTTAGGGTTAGGGTTAAGGTTAGGGTTAGAGATAGGGTTAGTGTTAGGGTAAGGGTTAGGGTTAGGGTTAGGGTTAGGGTTCGGGTTAGGGTAAGCGTAAGGGTTAGGGTTAGGGTTAGGGTTAAGTTTAGGGTTAGGGTTAGGGTTAGGGTTAGGGTAATGGTTAGGGTTAGGTTTAGGGTTAGGTTTAGCGTTTGGGTTAGGGTAAGGGTAAGGGTTAGGGTTAGGGTTAGGGTTAAGTTTAGGGTTAGGGTTAGGGTTAGGGTTAGGTTAGGGTTAGGTTTGTGGTAAGGGTAAGGGTTAGAGTTAGGGTTAGGGTTAGGGAAAGGGTATGGGTTAGGGTTAGGGTTAAGGTAGGGTTAGGTTTAGGGTTAGGGTTAGGGTAAGGGTAAGGGTTTGGGTTAGGGCTAATGTAAGGTTTAGGGTTAGGGTTAGGGCTAGCATTAAGGTTAGGGTTAGGGCAGGGGTAAGGGTTAAAGTTAAGGTTGGGGTTACGGTTAGGGTTAGGGGTTAGGTTTAGGTTTAGGTTTAGGGTTAGGGTTAGGGTAAGGATAACAGTTAGGGTTAGGGATAGGGTTAGGGTTCAGGTTAGGTTGAGGGTTAGGGTTAGGGTAAGGGTAAGGTTTAGTGTTAGGGTTAGGGTAAGGGTAGGGGTTAGGGTTAAATTTAGGGTTAGGGTTAGGTTTAGGGTTAGGGTTAGTGTTAGGGTAAGGGTAAGGGTTAGGTTTAGGATTGGGGTTAGGTTTAGGGTAAGAGTTAGGGTTAGGGATAGGGTTAGTGTTATTTTTAGGGTTACGGTTAGGGTAAGGATAAGTGTTAGGTTAGGTTTAGGGTTAAGTTTAGTGTTGGGGTTAAGGTTAGGGTTAGGGTAAGTGTTAGGATTAGGTTTAGGGTAAGGGTAAGGTTTAGGGTTCGGGATAGGGTTAGGGTTAGGGTTAGGGTAAGGATTAGGCTTAGGGTTAGGTTTAGGGTAGGGGTTAGGGTAAGAGTACGTGTTAGGGTTAGGGTTAGGGTTAGGATAAGGATAAGGGTTAGGGTTAGGGTTAGGGTTAGGGGTTAGGGGTAGTGTTAGGTTTAGGTTAAAGGTTAGGTTTAGGATTAGGTTTAGGGTTAGGATAAGGGTTAGGGTTAGGGTTAGGTTTAGGTAAGGATTAGGGTTAGGTTTAGGGTTAGGTTTAGGGTTGGTTTGAAGGTTAGGGTTATGGTTAGAGTAAGGGTAAGGGTTAGGGTTAGTGTTAGGTTTAGGGTAAGTGTAAGGGTTAGGGTTAGGGTAAGATTTAAGTGTTAGGGTTAGGGTTAGGGTTAGGTTTAGGGTTAGGGTTAGGGTTAGGGTTAGGGTAAGGGTAAGGGATAGGTTTAGGGTTAGGATTAGGATTGGGGTTAGGGTTAGGGTAAACGTAAGGTTTAGGGTTAGGGTTAAGGTTAGGTTAGGTTGGGTTATGGTTAGGTTAGGGTTAGGTTTAGGGTTAGGGTTAGGGTTAGGGTAAGGGTAAGGGATAGGTTTAGGGTTAGGGTTAGGATTAGGGTTAGGGTTAGGTTAAGCGTAAGGGTTAGGGTTAGGGTTAGGGTTAAGGTTAGGGTTAGGGTTAGGGTTATGGTTATGGTTAGGGTTAGTTTTAGGGTTAGGGTTAGGGTAAGTGTAAGGTTTAGGGTTAGGGTTAGGGAAAGAGTAAGGGTTAGGGTTAGGGTTAGGGTAAGGATTAGGGTTAGGGTTAGGCTTAGGGTAAGTGGTAGGGTTGGGGTTAGTGTTAGCATTGAGGTTAGGGTTAGGATTAGGGTAAGGGTAAGGGTTATGGTTAGGGTTACGGGTAGGGTTAGGGTTAGGCTTAGTGTTAGGTTTAGGCTTAGGGTTAGGTTAAGGATAAGAGTTAGGTTTAGGGATAGGGTTAGGCTTCCAGTTAGGTTGAGATTTAGGGTTAGGGTAAGGGTTAGGGTTATGGTTAGGATTATGGTTAAGGTTAGGGTTAGGGTCTGGGTAAGGGTAAGGGTTAGGGTTAGGGTTAGGTTTAGGATAAGGGTTATGGTTAGGTTTAGAGTTAGGGTTAGGGTTAGGGTAAGTGTAAGTTTTAGGTTTAGGGTTAGGGTTAGGGTTAGGGTTAGGGTAAGTGTTAGGGTAAGTGTTTGGGTTAGGTGTTAGGGATACTGTTAGGGTTAGGGTTAGGGTTATTATAAGGAATAGGGTTAGGGTGAGGATAAGGGTAAGGGTAAGGGTTAGGGTTAGGGTTACGGTTAGGGTTAGGGATTAGGGTTAGTGTTAGGTTTAGAGTTAGGGTTAATGTAAGGATAACAGTTAGGGTTAGGGTTAGGGTTAGGGATAGGGTAAGAGTTAGGGTTAGGGTTAGGTTTAGGGTAAGTGTAAGTGTTAGGGTTAGGGTTAGGGTTAGGGTTAGGGTTAGGGTTAAGGGTAGGGTTAGAGTTAGTGTTAGGGTTAGGGTTAGGTTTAGGGTTAGGATTAGGGTTAAGGTTAGGGTTAGAGTTAGTGTTAGGGTTAGGGTATGGTTTAGGGTTAGGTTAGGGTAAGGGTTAGGGTTAGGGTTAGAGTTAGGTTTAGGGTTATTGTAAGGATAAAGTTTAGGGTTAGGGTTAGGATTAGGGTTAGGTAAAGGGTTAGGGTTAGGTGCTAGGGGTAGGGTTGGTTAGGGTAATGGTTAGGGTTAGGGTTGGGTTTAGGGTTAGGTTAAGGGTTTGGGTTAGGGTTAGGGTTAGGGTAAGGGTAAGGGTTAGGGTTAGGGTTAGGGTTAGTGTTAGGTTTAGGGTTAGGTTTAGGGTAAGGGTAAGGGTTAGGGTTAGGGTTAGGGTAAGGGTAAGGGTTAGGGTTAATGTTAGGGTTAGGTTTAGGTTTAGGGTTATGGTTAGGGTAAGGGTAAGGATTAGGTTTAGGGGTATGGTTAGGGTTAGATTTAGGGTTAGGGTTAGGTTTAGGGTTAGGGTTAGGGTAAGGTAAGGTTTAGGGTTAAGGCTAGGTTTACGTTTAGGTGTAGGGTTAGGGTAAGGGTAAGGGTAAGGGTTAGGGTTAGGGTTACGGTTAGGGTTAGGGGTAGAGATAGGGTTAGCATTAAGGTTAGGGTTAGGGTTAGGTTTAGGGTTAAGATTAGGTTTAGGTTTAGGGTTAGGGTTAGGGTAAGGGTAAGGGTTAGGGTTAGGATTAGGGTTAGGGTTAGGGTAAGGGTTAGGGTTAGGGTTAGGATTAGGTTTAGGGTTAGTGTTAGGGTAAGGGTAAATGTTCGGGTTAGGGTTAGGGTTATTGTTAAGATTATGGTTAAGGTTAGAGTTTTGGTTCGTGTAAGGGTTAGGGTTAGGTTTAGGGTTAGAGTTAGGGTTAGAGTTAAGTTTAGGGTTAGAGTAAATGTAAGGGTTAGGGTTAGGGTTAAGATTAGGGTTAAGGTTAGGGTTAGGGTTAGGGTAAGGGTTAGAGTTAGTGTTAGGGTAAGGTTTAGTGTTAGGGTTAGGGATAGGGTAAGGGTAAGGGTTAGGGTTAAGGTTAGGGTTAGGCTTAGGGTAAGGGTTAGGTTTAGGGTTAGGATTAGGTTTAGAGTTAGTGTTAGGGTAAGGGTAAAGGTTCGGGTTAGGTTTAGGGTAATTGTTAAGGTTATGGTTAAAGTTAGGTTTTGGGTTCGGGTAAGGGTTAGGGTTAGGGTTAGAGTTAGGTTTAGGGTTAGGGTAAGGGTAAGAGTTAGGGTTAGGGTTAGGGTTAGGGTTAGGGTAAGGGTAAGGGTTCGGGTTTGGGTAAGGTTTAGAGTAAGAGTTAGGGTTAGGTTTAGTGTTAGGTTTAGGGATAGGGTTAGGTTAAGGGTAGTGTTAGGGTTAGGGTTAGGGTACGGTAAGGGTTAGGGTTAGGGTTAGGGTTAGGGGTTAGGTTTAGGGTTAGGGTTAGGGTAAGGGTTAGGGCTAGTGGTTAGGGTTAATGTTAGGGTTAGTTTAAGGGTTAGGGTTAGAGTTAGGGTTAGGCTTAGGGTTAGATTAAGGGTTAGTGTTAGGGTTAGGGTTAGCATTAAGGTTAGGGTTAGGGTTAGGGTTAGGGTTAGGTTTAGGCGTTAGGGTGAGTATAAGGTAAGGTTTGGTTTAGGGTTAGGGTTCTGTGTATGGAAAGGGTAAGGGTTAGGGTTATGGTTAGGGTAAGGTTAAGTGTTAGCGTTAGGTTTAGGGTTAGGGTTAGGTTTTGGGTTAGGGTAAGGGTTAGGGTAGGGTTAGGGTAAGGATATGTGTTAGGGTAAGGGTTAGGATTAGTGTTAGGGTTAGCGTTTGGTAAGGGTAAGGGTTAGGGTTAGGGTTAAGGTAAGGGTTAAGGTTAGGGTTAGGGTTAGGGTTAGGTTAGGGTAAGGGTTAGGGTTAGGTTTAGGGCAAGGGTAAGGTTTAGGGATAGGGTTAGGGTAAGGGTAAGGGTTAGGGTTAGGGTTAGGGTTAGGGTTTATATTTAGGGTTATGTAAGTGTAAGGGTTAGGGTTAGGGTTAGGGTAAGGTTTAGGGTTAGGGTTAGGTAGGGTTAAGGGTAAGGGTAAGTGTTAGGATTAGATTAGGGTTAGGAAAAGGTAAGGGTTACGGTTAGGGTTAGGGTTAGGGTTAGGTTT
>NW_028327795.1:30000-41444 GCF_031878675.1 Megascapheus bottae | reverse complement strand
TGGGTTAGGGTAAGTGTTAGGCTTAGGGTTAGTGTTAGGGTTAGGTTTAGGTTTAATGTAAGGTTAGGGATAGGGTTAGGGTTAGGTTTAGGGTTAGGTAAGGGTAAGGGTTCGGGTTAGGGTTAGGGTAAGGGTTAGGGTTAGGGGTAAGGGTTAGGGTAGGGATTAGGGTTAGGGTTAGGGTTGGTGTTAGGTTTATGGTTAGTGTTAGGGTAAGGGCAAGGGTTAGTGTTAGGATTAGGGTTAAGGTTAGGGTTAGGGTTAGGGTTAGGTTTAGGGTTCCGGTTAGGGTAAGGGTAAAGTTAGGTTTAGGGTTAGGGATAAGTTTATGGTTAGGGTTATGGTTAGGGTTAGGGTTAGGGTTAAGGGTTAGGGTAAGGGTTAGGGTTAGGGTTACGGTAAGGTTTAGGGTTAGGGTTAGTGTTAGGGTTAGAATTAGGTTTAGGGTTACGGTTAAGTGTAAGGGTTAGGGTTAAAATTAGGGTTAGGGTTAAGTTAAGGGTTAAGGTTAGGGGTTAGGGTTAGGGTTAGTGTAAGTTTTAGGGTTAGGGTTAGGGTTAGTGTTAGTGTAAGGGTTAGGGTTATGGGTTGGTTTAGGGTAAGTGTTAGGGTTAGGGTAAGGATTAGGGTTAGGGTTAGGGTTAGGGTAAGGGTTAGGGTTATGATTAGGGTTACGGTTAGGGTTAGGGTTTAGGGTTAGGGTAAGGATAAGAGTTAACGTTAGGGATAGGATTAGGGTTCGGGTTAGTATTAGGGTTAGGGTTAGGGTAAGGGTAAGAGTTAGGGGTGGGTTAGGGTTAGGTTTAAGGTTAGGGTTAGGGTTAAAGTTAGGGTTAGGGTTATGGTTAGGTTTAGGGTTAGGGTAAGGGTTAGGTTTAGGTTTAGGGTTAGGTTGAGGGTTAGGGTTAGGGTTATGGTTAGGGTAAGGATAAGAGTTAGGGTTAAATTAGGGTTAGGGTTAGGGTTAGGGTTAATGTTAGGGGTAGGATGAGTGTAAGTGTAAGGGTTAGGGTTAGGTTTAGGGTTAGGGTTAGGGTAAGGTTAAGGTTTAGGGTTAGGGATAGGGTTAGGTTTAGGGTTAGGGTTAGGGTTAGGGTAATGGTAAGGTTTAGGGTTAATGTTAGGGTTAGGATTAGGGTTAGGTTCAGGGTTAGGTTAAGTGTAAGGGTTAGGGTTAGGATTAGGGTTAGGGTTAGGGTAAGTGTTAGGGTTAGGGTTAGGTTTAGGGTTAGGTTTAGGTTTAGTGTTGTGGTTAAGGTTAGGATTAGGGTTAGGGGTTAGGGTTAGTGTTAGGATTAGGTTAAGGGTTAGGGTTAGGTTTAGGTTTAGGATAAGGGTTAGGGTTAGGGTTAGGGTAAGGGTAAGGGTTATGTTTAACGTTAGGGTTAGGGTTAGGGAAAGGGTAAGGGTTAGGGTTAGGGTTAGGGTTAGGGTAAGAGTAAGGGTTAGGGTTAGGGTTAGGGGTAGGGAAAGGGGAAGGGGTAGGTTTAGGATTAGGGTTAGGGTTAGGGTTCGTTAGGGGTTAGGGTTAGTGTTAGGGTTAGGTTAAGGGTTAGGGTTAGGGTTAGGATTAGGATAAGGGTTAGGGTTAGTGTTAGGGTTAGGGTAAGGGTAAGTGTTAGTGTTAAGGTTAGGGTTAGGGTTAGGGTAAGTGTTAGGGTTAGGGTTAGGTTTAGGTTTAGGGTTAGGGTAAGGGTAAGGGTTAAGTTTAGGGTTAGGGTTAGGGTTAGGGTTAAGGTTAGGGTTAGGATTAGGATAAGGGTTAGGGTTAGTGTTAGGGTTAGGGTAAGGGTAAGTGTTAGTGTTAAGGTTAGGGTTAGGGTTAGGGTAAGTGTTAGGGTTAGGGTTAGGTTTAGGTTTAGGGTTAGGGTAAGGGTAAGGGTTAAGTTTAGGGTTAGGGTTAGGGTTAGGGTTAAGGTTAGGGTTATGGTTAGGGTTAGGTTTAGGGTTAGGGTTAGGTTAAGGATAAGTGTGAGGGTTAGGGTCAGGGTTTGAGAAAGGGTACGGGTTAGGGTTAAGGTTAGGGTTAGGGAAAGGGTAAGGGTTAGGGTTAGGTTTAGGGTTAGGGTTAGGTTTAGGGTAAGGGTAAGGTTTAGGGTTAAGGTTAAGGGTAGGGTTAGTTTTAGGGTGAGGGTTAGGGTAAGGGTTAGGGTTAGGGTTAGGTGTAGGGTTAGTGTTAGTTTTAGGGTTAGGGTTAAGGTTTGGGTTAAGGTTAGGTTTAGTGTTAGGGTTAGGGTTAGGTTTAGGGTTAGGGTTAGGGTAAGGGTAAGGTTTAGGGTTAGGGTTAGGGTTAGGGTTAGAGATAGGGTTAGGGTTAGGGTAAGGGTTAGGATTAGGGTTTGGGTTAGGTTTAGGGTTCGGGTTAGGGTAAGCGTAAGGGTTAGGGTTAGGGTTAGGGTTAAGTTTAGGGTTAGGGTTAGGGTTAGGGTTAGGGTAATGGTTAGGGTTAGGGTTAGGGTTAGGTTTAGCGTTCGGGTTAGGGTAAGGGTAAGGGTTAGGGTTAGGGTTAGGTTTGTGGTGACGGTAAGGGTTAGAGTTAGGGTTAGGGTTAGGGAAAGGGTAAGGGTTAGGTTTAGGTTTAGGGTAAGGATTAGGGTTAGGGTTAGGGCTAATGTAAGGGTTAGGATTAGGGTTAGGGCTAGGGCTAGCATTAAGGTTAGGGTTAGGGTAGGGGTAAGTGTTAGGGTTAAGGTTGGGGTTACAGTTAGGGTTAGGGGTTAGGTTTAGGTTGAGGTTTAGGGTTAGGGTTAGGGTAAGGATAACAGTTAGGGTTAGGGATAGGGTTAGGGTTAGGGTTAGGTTGAGGGTTAGGGTTAGGGTAAGGGTAAGGTTTAGGGTTAGGGTAGGGTAAGGGTAGGGGTTAGGGTTAAGTTTAGGGTTAGGGTTAGGATTAGGATTAGGGTTAGGGTTAGGGTAAGGGCAAGGGTTAGGTTTAGGATTGGGGTTAGGTTTAGGGTAAGAGTTAAGGTTAGGGTTAGGGTTAGTGTTAGGTTTAGGGTTATGGATAGGGTAAGGATAAGTGTTAGGGTTAGGGTTAGGGTTAAGTTTAGTGTTGGCTTTAAGGTTAGGGTTAGGGTAAGTGTTAGGATTAAGTTTAGAGTAAGGGTAAGGTTTAGGGTTAGGGATAGGGTTAGGGTTAGGGTTAGGGTAAGGATTAGGCTTAGGGTTAGGTTTAGGGTAGGGGTTAGGGTAAGGGTAAGTGTTAGTGTTAGGGTTAGTGTTAGGATAAGGATAAGGGTTAGGGTTAGGGTTAGGGTTAGGGGTTAGGGTCAGTGTTTGTTTTAGGTTAAGGGTTAGGTTTAGGATTAGGTTTAGGGTTAGGATAAGGGTTAGGGTTAGGGTTAGGATAATGTAAGTGTTAGGGTTAGGGTTATGGTTAGGGTTAGGTAAGGGTTAGAGTTAGGGTTAGGGTTAGGTTTAGGGTTAGGTTTAGGGTTGGGTTGAAGGTTAGGGTTAGGGTTAGAGTAGGGGTAAGGGTTAGGGTTAGGGTTAGGTTTAGTGTAAGGGTTAGGGTTAGGGTTAGAGTTAGGTGTTAGGGTTAGGGTTAGGGTTAGGGTTAGATTTAGGGTAAGGGTAAGGGATAGGTTTCGGGTTAGGGTTAGGATTAGGGTTAGGGTTAGGGTAAGCGTAGGGTTTGGGTTAGGGTTGGGGTTAGGGTTAAGGTTAGGGTTAGGGTTATGGTTAGGTTTAGGGTTAGGTTTAGGGTTAGGGTTAGGGTAAGGGTAAGGGATAGGTTTAGGGTTAGGATTAGGATTAGGGTTAGGGTTAGGGTAAGCGTAAGGGTTAGGTTTAGGGTTAGGGTTAGGGTTCAGCTTAGGGTTAGGGTTATGGTTAGGGTTAGGGTTAGGTTTAGGGTTATGGTTAGGGTAAGGGTAAAGTTTAGGGTTAGGGTTAGGGTTAGGGAAAGAGTAAGGGTTAGGGTTAGGGTTAGAGTAAGGATTAGGTTTAGGGTTAGGGTTAGGGTAAGGGGTAGGGTTGGGGTTAGTGTTAGCATTAAGGTTAGGGTTAGTGTTAGGGTTAGGGTAAGGGTAAGGGTAAGGGTTAGGGTTAGGGTTACGCGTAGGGTTAGGGGTTAGGGTTAGTTTTAGGTTTAGGCTTAGGGTTAGGTTAAGGATAAGAGTTAGGGTTAGGGATAGGGTTAGGCTTCCGGTTAGGTTGAGGGTTAGGGTTAGGGTAAGGGTTAGGGTTAGGGTTAGGGTTATTGTTAAGGTTAGGGTTAGGGTTAGGGTAAGGGTAAGGGTTAGGGTTAGAGTTAGGGTTAGGATAAGGGTTATGGTTAGGTTTAGAGTTAGGGTTAGGGTTAGGGTAAGGGTAAGATTTAGGGTTAGGGTTATGGTTAGGGTTAGGGTAAGTGTTAGGGTAAGTGTTTGGGTTAGGTGTTAGGGATAGTGTTAGGGTTAGGTTAAGTTTTAGGGTTAGGGTTATGGTTAGGGTAAATGTAAGTGATAGGTCAGGGTTAGGGTTAGGTTTAGTGTTAGGTTTAGGGTGAGGATAAGGGTAAGGGTTAGGTTTAGGGTGAGGGTTACGGTTAGGGTTAGGGATAAGGGTTAGTGTTAGGTTTAGAGTTAGGGTTAGGGTAAGGATAAGAGTTAGGGTTAGGGTTAGGGTTAGGGATAGGGTAAGGGTTAGGGTTAGGGTTAGGGTTAGGGTAAGTGTTAGGGTTAGGGTTAGGGTTAGGGTTAGAGTTAAGGTTAGGGTTAGAGTTAGTGTTAGGGTTTGGGTATGGGTTAGGGTTAGGGTTAGGGTAAGGGTTAGGGTTAGGGTTAGGGTTAGGGTTTGGGTATGGGTTAGGGTTAGGGTTAGGGTAAGGTTTAGGGTTTAGGGTTAGGGTTAGAGTTAGGTTTAGGGTTATTGTAAGGATAAAGTTTAGGGTTAGGGTTAGGATTAGGGTTATGTAAAGGGTTAGGGTTAGGGGCTAGGGGTAGGGTTGGTTAGGGTAATGGTTAGGGTTAGGGTTGGGTTTAGGGTTAGGTTAAGGGTTAGGGTTAGGGTTATGGTTAGGGTAAGTGTAAGTGATAGGGTCAGGGTTAGGGTTAGGTTTAGGGTTAGGGTTAGGGTTAGGTTTAGGGTTAGCGTTATGTTTAGGGTTAGGGTTAGGGTTAGGGTAAGGGTAAGGGTTAGGTTTAACGTTAGGGTTAGGGTTAGGGAAAGGGTAAGGGTTAGGGTAAGTTTTAGGGTTAGGGTTCGGGTTAGGGTAAGGGTTAGGGTTAAGTTTAGGGTTAGGTTTAGGGTTAGGGAAAGGGTAAGGGTTAGGTTTAAGGTTAGGGTTAGGGGTACGGAAAGGGGAAGGGTTAGGTTTAGGATTAGGGTTAGGGTTAGGGTTAATTAGGTGTTAGGGTTAGTGTTAGGGTTAGGTTAAGGGTTAGGGTTAGTATTAGGATAAGGGTTAGGGTTAGTGTTAGGGTTAGGGTAAGGGTAAGTGTTAGTGTTAAGTTTAGGGTTAGGGTTAGGGTAAGTGTTAGGGTTAGGGTTAGGGTTAGGTTTAGGTTTAGGGTTAGGGTAAGGGTAAGGGTTTAGTTTTAGGGTTAGGGTTAGGGTTAGGGTTAAGGTTAGGGTTAGGGCTAGGGTTAGGTTTAGGGTTAGGTTAAGGGTAAGTGTGAGGGTTAGGGTTAGGGTTTGAGAAAGGGTACGGGTTAGGGTTAGGCTTAGGGTTAGGGAAAGGGAAAGGGAAAGGGTTAGGGTTAGGTTTAGGGTTAGGGTTAGGTTTAGGGTAAGGGTAAGGTTTAGGGTTAAGTTTAAGGGTAGGGTTAGGTTTAGGTTTAGGGTTAGGGTTAGGGTAAGGGTAAGGGTTAGGGTTAGGGTTAGATGTAGGGTTAGTGTTAGGTTTAACTTTAGGGTTAATGTTTGGGTTGTGGTTAGGTTTAGGGTTAGGGTTAGGGTTAGGTTTAGGGTTAGGGTTAGGGGTAAGGGGAAGGTTTAGGGTTAGGGTTAGGGTTAGGGTTAGGATAAGGATAAGGGTTAGGGTTAGGGTTAGGGTTAGGGGTTAGGGTTAGTGTTAGGTTTAAGTTAAGGGTTAGGTTTAGGATTAGGTTTAGGGTTAGAATAAGTGGTAGGGTTAGGGTTAGGATAATGTAAGTGTTAGGGTTAGGGTTAGGGTTAGGTAAGGGTTAGGGTTAGGGTTAGGTTTAGGGTTAGGTTTAGGGTTGGGTTGAAGGTTAGGGTTAGGGTTAGAGTAAGGGTAAGGGTTAGAGTTAGGGTTAGGGTTTGGGTAAGTGTAAGGGTTAGGGTTAGGGTTAGAGTTAGGTGTTAGTGTTAGGGTTAGGGTTAGGTTTAGGGTTAGGGTTAGGGTAAGGGTAAGGGATAGGTTTAGGGTTAGGGTTAGGGTTAGGGTTAGGGTAAGCGTAATGGTTAGGGTTAGGGTTAGGGTTAGGGTTAGGGTTAGGGTTAGGTTTAGGGTTAGGGTTAGGGTAAGGGTAAGGGATAGGTTTAGGGTTAGGGTTAGGATTACGGTTAGGGTTACGGTAAGCGTAAGGGTTAGGGTTAGGGTTAGGGTTAGTGTTAAGTATAGGGTTAGGGTTATGGTTAGGGTTAGGGTTAGGGTTAGGTTTAGGGTTAGGGTAGGGTAAGGGTAAGGTTTAGGGTTAGGGTTAGGGTTAGGGAAAGAATAAGGGTTAGGGTTAGGGTTAGGGTTAGGGTAAGGGGTAGGGTTGGGGTTAGTGTTAGCATTAAGGTTAGGGTTAGGGTTAGGGTAAGGGTAAGGGTTAGGGTTAGGGTTACGCGTAGGGTTATGGGTTAGGTTTAGTTTTAGGTTTAGGCTTAGGGTTAGGTTAAGGATAAGAGTTAGGGTTAGGGATAGGGTTAGGCTTCCGGTTACGTTGAGGGTTAGGGTTAGGGTAAGGGTTAGGTTTAGGGTTAGGGTCATGGTTAAGGTTAGGGTTAGGGTTAGGGTTAGGGTAAGGGTAAGGATTAGGGTTAGAGTTAGGGTTAGGATAAGGGTTATGGTTAGGTTTAGAGTTAGGGTTAGGGTTAGGGTAAGTGTAAGGTTTGGGGTTAGGGTTAGGGTTAGGGTTAGGGTAAGTGTTAGGGTAAGTGTTTGGGTTAGGTGTTAGGGATAGTGTTAGGGTTAGGTTAAGTTTTAGGGTTAGGGTTAGGGTTATTATAAGGGTTAGGATTAGGGTTAGGGTGAGGATAAGGGTAAGGGTTAGTGTTAGGGTGAGGGTTACGGTTAGGTTTAGGGATTAGGGTTAGTGTTAGGTTTAGAGTTAGGGTTAGGGTTAGGGTTAGGATAAGGGTAAGAGTTAGGGTTAGGATTAGGGTTAGGGTTATGGTAAGGGTTAGGGTTAGGGTTAGGATTAGGTTTAGGGTTAGTGTTAGCGTAAGGGTAAAGGTTCGGGTTAGGATTAGGGTTATTGTTAAGGTTATGGTTAAGGTTAGAGTTTGGGTTCGGGTAAGGTTTAGGGTTAGGTTTAGGGTTAGGGTTAGAGTTAGGTTTAGGGTTAGAGTATGGGTAAGGGTTAGGGTTAGGGTGAAGTTTAGGGTTAAGTTTAGGGTTAAGGTTAGGGTTAGGGTAAGGTTTAGAGTTAGGGTTAGGGTAAGGTTTAGGGTTAGGGTTAGGGATAGGGTAAGGGTAAGGGTTAGGGTTAAGGTTAGGGTTAGGGTTGGGGTAAGGGTTAGGGTTAGGGTTAGGATTAGGTTTAGGGTTAGTGTTAGGGTAAGGGTAAAGGTTCGGGTTAGGGTTAGGGTAATTTTTAAGGTTATGGTTAAGGTTAGGTTTTAGGTTCGGGTAAGGGTTAGGGTTAGGTTTAGTGTTAGGTTTAGGGATAGGGTTAGGGTTAGTGTTAGAGCTAGGTTTAGGGTTAGGGTAAGGTTAGGGTTAGGGTTAGGGTTAGCGTTAGGGTTAGGGTTAGGGTAATGGTAAGGGTTAGGTTTAGGGTAAAGTTTAGTGTAAGGGTTAGGGTTAGTTTTAGGTTAAGTGTAAGTTGTAGGTTTAGGATTAGGGTTAGGATTAGGGTTAGGGTTAGGGTTAGAGTAAGGATTAGGGTTAGGGTTAGGTTTAGGGTTAGGGTTCTGTGTAGGGAAAGGGTAAGGGTTAGGGTAATGGTTAGGGTAAAGGTAAGTGTTAGCGCTGGTTTAGGGTTAGGGTTAGGTTTTGGGTTAGGGTAAGGGTTAGGGTTAGGGATAGGGTAAGGGTATGTGTTAGGGTAAGGGTTAGGGTTAGGGTTAGGGTTAGTGTTTGGTAAGGGTAAGGGTTAGGGTTAGGGTTAAGGTAAGGGTTAAGGTTAGGGTTAGGGTTAGGGTTAAGATTAGGGTAAGGGTTAGGGTTAGGTTTAGGGCAAGGGTAAGGTTTAGGGTTAGGGTTAGGGTTAGGGTAAGGGTAAGGGTTAGGGTTAAGTTTAGAATTAGGGTAAGTGTTAGGGTTAGGGTTAGGGTTAGGGTTAGGGTAGGGGTTAGGTTAAGGGTAAGTGTTTGGGTTAGGGTTAGGGTACGGTAAGGGTTAGGATTAGGGTTAGGGTTAGGGTTAGCGGTTAGGATTAGGATTAGGGTTAGGGGTTAGGTTTAGGGTTAGGGTTAGTGTAAGGGTTAGGGTTAGGGGTTACGGTTAGTCTTAGGGTTAGTTGAAGGGTTAGGGTTAGAGTTAGGGTTAGGGTTAGGGTTAGGATAAGGGTTAGTGTTAGGGTTAGGGTTAGGGTTCGTGTTAAGGTAAGGGTAGGTGTTAGTTTTAGGGTTAGGTTTAGGGTTAGGGTAAGGGTTAGGGTTAGGGTTAGGGCTAGGGTTAGGTTTAGGGTTGCGGTTAAGGTTAGCGTTAGGGTTAGGGTAAGAGTAAGGGTTAGGGTTAGGGTTAGGGTTAGCGTTAAGTTTAGGGTTAGGGTTAGGGTTAGGGTTAGGTTTAGGGTTAGGGTGAGGATAAGGGTCAGGGTTAGGTTTAGGGTTATGGTTCTGTGTGGGAAAGGGTAAGGCTTAGGGTTATGGTTAGGGTAAGGGTAAGTGTTAGCGTTAGGTTTAGGGTTAGGGTTAGGTTTTGGGTTAGGGTAAGGGTTAGGGTTAGGGTAAGGGTATGTGTTAGGGTAAGGGTTAGGGTTAGGGTTAGGGTTAGTGTTTGGTAAGGGTAAGGGTTAGGGTTAGGGTTAAGGTAAGGGTTAAGGTAAGGGTTAGGGTTAGGGTTAGGTTTAGGGTAAGGGTTAGGGTTAGGTTTAGGGCAAGGGTAAGGTTTAGGGTTAGGGTTAGGGTTAGGGTAAGGGTAAGGGTTAGGGTTAAGTTTAGAATTAGGGTAAGTGTAAGGGTTAGGGTTAGGGTTAGGTTTAGGGTTAGGGTTAGGGTAAGGGTAAGGGTTAGGGTTAGGATTATGGTTAGGGGTTAGGGTTAGGGTTACGTTTTGGGTTAGGGTTCGGGTAAGGGTAAGGGTTAGGTTTAGCATGAGGGTTAGGTTTAGGGTTAGGGTTAGGTTTTGGGTTAGGGTAAGGGTTAGGGTAATGGTTAGGGTAAGGGTAAGTGTTAGCGTTAGGTTTAGGGTTAGGGTTAGGTTTCGGGTTAGGGTAAGGGTTAGGGTTAGGGTAAGGGTAAGGGTATGTGTTAGGGTAAGGGTTAGGGTTAGGGTTAGGGTTAGTGTTTGGTAAGGGTAAGTGTTAGGGTTAGCGTTAAGGTAAGGGTTAAGGTTAGGGTTAGGTTTAGGGTTAGGTTTAGGGTAAGGGTTAGGGTTAGGTTTAGGGCAAGGGTAAGGTTAGGGTTAGGGTTAGGGTTAGGGTAAGGGTAAGGGTTAGGGTTAGGGTTAGGATTAGTGTTAGGATAAGGTAAGGGTTACGGTTAGGGTTAGGGTTAGCGTTAGGTTTAGGGGTTAGGGTTAGGGATAGGGTTAGGTTTATGGTTAGGTTTACGGTAAGGGTAATTTTTAGGGTTAGGTTTAGGATTAGGGCTAGGGTTAGTGTTAGTTTTAGGGTTAGGGTTAGCGTAAGGGCAAGGGTTAGTGTTCGGGTTAGGGTTAAGTTTAGGTTTAGGGTTAGGGTTAGGGTTAGGTTTAGGGTTAGGGCTAGGTTTAGGGTTATGTAAGTGTAAGGGTTAGGGTTAGGGTTATGGTAAGGGTTAGGGTTAGGGTTAGGGTAGGTTTAAGGTTAAGGGTAAGTGTTAGGGTTAGGATTAGTGTTAGGATAAGGTAAGGGTTACGGTTAGGGTTAGGGTTAGCGTTAGGTTTAGGGGTTAGGGTGAGGGATAGGGTTAGGTTTATGGTTAGGTTTACGGTAAGGGTAATTTTTAGGGTTAGGTTTAGGATTAGGGTTAGGGTTAGTGTTCGAGTTAGGGTTAAGTTTAGGGTTAGGGTTAGGGTTAGGTTTAGTGTTAGGGTTAGGGTAAGGATAAAGGTTAGGGTTAGGGTTAGGGTTATGGTTAGGGTAAGGGTAAGGGTTAGCGTTAGTGTTAGGGTTAGGGTTAGGTTTAGGGTTAGGGTAAGGGTAAGGGTTAGGGTTAGGGGTAGGGTTAGGATAAGGGTAAGGGTTAGGGTTAGGGTTAGGGTTAGAGGTTAGGGTTACATTAGGGTTACGGATTAGGGTTAGGGTTAGGGTTAGGTGTTAGGGTTAGGGATTAGGGTTAGAATAAGGGGTAGGGTTAGGGTTAGGGTTAGGTTAAGGGTGGTGTTAGGGTTAAGGTTAGGCTAGGGTTAGTGTTAGGGTTAGGGTGAGGTTTAGGGTTAGGGTTAGGTTTGGGTTAGGGTAAGGGAAAAGGTAAGGTTAAGGTTAGTGTTAGGGTAAGGATTAGCGTTAGGGTTAGGGTTATGGTAAGGGTTAGGGTTAGGGTTAGGTTTATGGTTAGGGTTAGGGGTTAGGGTTAGGGTTAGCTTTAGGGTTAGGGTTAGGATAAGGATAAGAGTTAGGGTTAGGGATAGGATTTTGGTTCGGGTTAGGTTTAGGGTTAGGGTTAGGGTAAGGGTAAGAGTTGGGGTAGGGTTAGGATTAGGGTTAAGGTTAGGGTTAGGGTTAGGGTAAAGGGTAAGGGTTAGGGTTAGGGTTAGGTTTACAGTTGGGGTTAAGTTTAGGTTTAGGGTTAGGGTAAGGCGAAGGGTTAGGGTTAGGGTTAGGTTTAGAGTTGGGGTTAAGGTTAGGTTTAGGGTTAGGGTAAGGGTAAGGGTTAGGGTTGGGTTTAGGGTAAGGGTTAGGTTTAGGGATAGTGTTAGGGTTAGTGTTAGGTTTAGGGTTACGGTAAGGTTTAGGGTGAGGGTGAGGGTAAGGGTTTGTGTTAGGTTTAGGGTTAGGGTTAGGGTAAGGGCAAGCGTTAGTGTTAGGGTTAGTGTTAAGTTTAGGGTTCGGGTTAGGGTTAGGTTTAGGGTTAGGGTTAGGGTAAGGGTAAGGGTTAGGGTTAGGGTTAGGGTTAGGTTTAGATTTGGGGTTAAGGTTAGGTTTATGTTTAGGGTAAGGGTAAAGCTTAGGGTTAGGTTTAGGGTAAGGGATAGGTTTAGGGTTAGTGTTAGGTTTAGGGTTGGGTTTAGGGTTACGGTAAGGGTTAGGGTTAGGGTTAGG
>NW_028327795.1:5000-25000 GCF_031878675.1 Megascapheus bottae | reverse complement strand
TAGGGTAAGGGTTAGGTTTAGGGGTTAGGGTTAGTGTTAGGGTTAGTTTAAGGTTTAGGGTTAGAGTTAGGGTTAGAGTTAGGGTTAGGATAAGGGTTAGTGTTAGGGTTAGGGTTAGGGTTAGGGTTAGGGTTAGGTTTAGGGTTGGGGTTAAGGTTTGCGTTAGGGTTACGGTAAGAGTAAGGGTTAGGGTTAGGGTTAGCGTTAAAGTTAGGGTTAGGGTTAGGGTTAGGTTTAGGGTTATGGTGAGGATAAGGGTAAGGGTTAGGTTTAGGTTTAGGGATCTGTGTAGGGGAAGGGGAAGGGTTAGGGTTATGATTAGGGTAAGGGTAAGTGTTAGCGTTAGGTTTAGGGTTAGGGTTAGGTTTTGGGTTAGGGTAAGGGTTAGGGTTAGGGTTAAGTTTAGGGTAAGGGTATGTGTTAGGGTAAGGGTAAGGTTAGGGTTAGGGTTAGCGTTTGGAAAGGGTAAGGGTTAGGGTTAGGGTTAAGGTAAGGGTTAAGGTTAGGGTTAGGGTTAGGGTTAGGTTTAGGGTAAGGGTTAGGGTTAGGTTTAGGGCAAGGGTAAGGTTTAGGGTTAGGGTTAGGGTTAGCGTAAGGGTAAGGGTTAGTGTTAGGGTTAGGGTTAGGGCTAGGTTTAGTGTTATGTAAGTGTAAGGGTTAGGGTTAGGGTTAGGGTAAGGGTTAGAGTTAGGGTTAGGGTAGGGTTAAGGGTAAGGGTAAGTGATAGGGTTAGGATTAGGGTTAGGATAATGTAAGGGTTACGGTTAGGGTTAGGGTTAGGATTAGGTATAGGGGTTAGGGTTAGGGATAGGGTTAGGTTTAGGGTTAGGTTTACGGTAAGGGTAAGGCTTAGGGTTAGGTTTAGGATTAGAGTTAGGGTTAGTGTTAGGTTTAGGGTTAGGTTTAGCGTAAGGGCAAGGGTTAGTGTTTGGGTTAGGGTTAAGTTTAGGGTTAGGGTTAGGGTTAGGTTTAGGGTTAGCGTTAGGGTAAGGATAAAGGTTAGGGTTAGGGTTAGGGTTATTTTTAGGATAAGGGTAAGGGTTAGCGTTAGGGTTAGGGTTAGGGTTAGGTTTAGGTTTAGGGTAAGGGTAAGGGTTAGGGTTAGGGTTAGGATAAGGGTAAGGGTTAGGGTTAGGGTTAGGGTTAGAGGTTAGGGTTAGTGTTAGGGTTAGGGGTTAGCGTTAGGGTTAGGGTTGGGGGTTAGGGTTAGGGATTAGGGTTAGGGTAAGGTTTAGGTTAAGTGTTAGGTTTAGGGTTAGGGTTAGGGTTAGGATAAGGGGTAGGGTTAAGGTTAGGGTTAGGTTAAGGGTGGTGTTAGGGTTAAGGTTAGGCTAGGGTTAGTGTTAGGGTTAGGGTGAGGTTTAGGGTTAGGGTTAGGTTATGGTTAGGGTTAGGGAAAAGGTAACGTTAAGGTTAGTGTTAGGGTAAGGATTAGTGTTAGGGTTAGGGTTAGGGTAAGGGTTAGGGGTTAGGGTTAGGATTAGCTTTAGGATTAGGGTTAGGATAAGGATAAGAGTTAGGGTTAGGGATAGGATTTTGGTTCGGGTTAGGTTTAGGGTTAGGGTTAGTGTAAGGGTAAGAGTTGGGGTAGGGTTAGGATTAGGGTTAAGGTTAGGGTTAGGGTTAGGGTAAGGGGAAGGGTTAGGGTTAGGGTTAGGTTTACAGTTGGGGTTAAGTTTAGGTTTAGGGTTAGGGTAAGGGTAACGATTAGGGTTAGGTTTAGGGTAAGGGTTAGGTTTAGGGTTAGTGTTAGGGTTAGTGTTAGGTTTAGGGTTACGGTAAAGGTTAGGGTGAGGGTGAGGGTAAGGGTTTGTGTTAGGTTTAGGGTTAGGATTAGTGTAAGGGCAAGAGTTAGTGTTAGGGTTAGGGTTAAGTTTAGGGTTCGGGTTAGGGTTTGGTTTAGGGTAAGGGTTAGGGTAAGGGTAAGGGTTAGGGTTAGGGTTTGGATTAGAGTTGGGCTTAAGGTTAGGTTTAGGTTTAGGGTAAGGGTAAAGGTTAGGGTTAGGTTTAGGGTAAGGTTTAGGTTTAGGGTTAGTGTTAGGTTTAGGGTTAGGTTTAGGGTTACGGTAAGGGTTAGGGTTAGGGTTAGGGTAAGGGTATGTGTTAGGTTTAGGGTTAGGGTTAGGGTAAGGTTTAGGGTTAGGTTTAGTGTTAGTGTAAGGGTTAGGGTTAGGGGTTGGTTTAGGGTAAGTGTTAGGGTTAGGGTAAGTATTAGGGTTATGGTTAGGTTTACGGTTATGGTTAGGGCTTAGGGTTAGGGTAAGGATAAGAGTTAACGTTAGGGATAGGATTAGGGTTCGGGTTAGTATTAGGGTTAGGGTTAGGGTAAGGGTAAGAGTTAGGGTTGGGTTAGGGTTAGGGTTAAGGTTAGGGTTAGGGTTAGGGTTAGGGTAAGGGTAAGGTTTAGGGTTAGGGTTTAGGTTAGGGTTAGGGTAATGATTAGGGTTATGGTTAAACTTAGGGTTAGGGTTAGTGTTAGGTTTAGGGTTAGGGTTAAGTTTAGGGTTAGGGTTAGGGTAAGGTTAAGGGTAAGGGTTAGGGTTAGGTTTAGGTTTAGGGTTAGGGTTAGGGTAAGTGTTAGGTTTAGGTTTAGGGTTAGGTTGAGGGTTAGGGTTAGGGTTATGGTTAGGGTAAGGATAAGGGTTAGGGTTAAGGTTAAGGTTAGGGTTAGGGTTAGGGTTAGGGTTAATGTTAGAGGTAGGGTGAGTGTAAGTGTAAGGGTTTGGGTTAGTTTTAGGGTTAGGGTTAGGGTAAGGTTAAGGTTTAGGGTTAGGTTTAGCTTTAGGGTTAAGGTTAGGGTTAGGGTAATGGTAAGGTTTAGGGTTAAGGTTAGGGTTAGGATTAGGGTTAGGGTTAGGATAGGGGTTAGGGTTAGGGTTAGGGTTAGGGTTAGGGAAAAGGTAAGGTTAAGGTTAGTGTTAGGGTAAGGATTAGTGTTAGGGTTAGGGTTAGGGTAAGGTTAGGCTTAGGGTTAGCTTTACGGTTAGGGTTAGGGGTTAGGGTTAGGATTAGCTTTAGGGTTAGGGTTAGGATAAGGATAAGAGTTAGGGTTAGGGATAGGATTTTGGTTCGGGTTAGGTTTAGGGTTAGGGTTAGGGTAAGGGTAACAGTTGGGGTAGGGTTAGGATTCGGGTTAAGGTTAGGGTTAGGGTTAGGGTAAGGGGAAGGGTTAGGGTTAGGGTTAGGTTTACAGTTGGGGTTAAGTTTAGGTTTAGGGTTAGGGTAAGGGTAACGGTTAGGGTTAGGTTTAGGGTAAGGGTTAGGTTTAGGGTTAGTGTTAAGGTTAGTGTTAGGTTTAGGGTTACGGTAAGGGTTAGGGTGAGGGTGAGGGTAAGGGTTTGGGTTAGGTTTAGGGTTAGGATTAGGGTAAGGGCAAGAGTTAGTGTTAGGGTTAGGGTTGAATTTAGGGTTCAGGTTAGGGTTAGGTTTAGGGTTAGGGTTAGGGTAAGGGTAAGGGTTAGGGTTAGGGTTAGGTTTAGATTTGGGGTTAAGGTTAGGTTTAGGTTTAGGGTAAGGGTAAAGGTTAGGGTTAGGTTTAGGGTAAGGGATAGGTTTAGGGTGTTAGGTTTAGGGTTAGGTTTAGGGTTACGGTAAGGGTTAGGGTTAGGGTTAGGGTAAGGGTATGTGTTAGGTTTAGGGTTAGGATTAGGGTAAGGTTTAGGGTTAGGGTTAGGGTTAGTGTTAGTGTAAGGGTTAGGGTTAGGGGTTGGTTTAGGGTAAGTGTTAGGGTTAGGGTAAGGATTAGGGTTATGGTTAGGGTTACGGTTAGGGTTAGGGCTTAGGGTTAGGGTAAGGATAAGAGTTAACGTTAGGGATAGAATTAGGGTTCGGGTTAGTATTAGGGTTAGGGTTAGGGTAAGGGTAAGAGTTAGGGTTGGGTTAGGGTTACGGTTAAGGTTACGGTTAGGGTTAGGGTAAGGGTAAGGTTTAGGGTTAGGGTTTAGGTTAGGGTTAGGGTAATGATTAGGGTTATGGTTAAACTTAGGGTTAGGGTTAGTGTTAGGTTTAGGGTTAGGTTAAGTTTAGGGTTAGGGTTAGGGTAAGGTTAAGGGTAAGGGTTAGGGTTAGGTTTAGGTTTAGGGTTAGGGTAAGTGTTAGATTTAGGTTTAGGGTTAGGTTGAGGGTTAGGGTTAGGGTTATGGTTAGGGTAAGGATAAGGGTTAGGGTTAAGGTTAGGGTTAGGGTTAGGGTTAGGGTTAGGGTTAGGATAAGGGTTAGGGTTAGGGTTAGGGTTAGGGTTAGGGCTAGGGTTAAGGTTAGGATTAGGGTAATGGTAAGGTTTAGGGTTAAGGTTAGGGTTAGGATTAGGGTTAGGGTTAGGGTAAGGGTTCGGGTTAGGGTTAGGGTTAGCTTTAGGTTTAGGTTTAGGGTAAGGGTAAGGGTAAGGGTTAGCGTTAGGGTTAGGGTTAGTGTTAGGGTTAGGGTTATGTTTAGGGTTACGGTAAGGTTTAGGGTAAGGGTATGTGTTAGGGTTAGGGTAAGTGTAAGGGTTAGGGTTAGGATTAGGGTTAGGGTTAGGGTAAGAGTTAGGGTTAGGGTTAGGGTTAGGGTTGGGCTTAGGGTTAGGGCTAGGGTTAGGGTTAGGTTAAGGTAAGGGTTAGGGTTAAGTTTAGGGTTAGGGTTAGGGTTAGGGTAAGGGTAGGTGTTAGGGTTAGTGTTAGTTTTAGGGTTAGGGTTAGGGTAAGGGTTAGGTTTAGTGTAAGAGTTAGGTTTAGGGTAAGGGTTAGGGTTATGGGTAGGGTAAGGAAAAGGGTTAGGGTGAAGGTTAGGGTTAGGGTTAGGGTTAGGGTAAATGTTAGGGTTCGGGTGAGGGTAAGTGTAAGGTTATGGTTAGGTTTACGGTTGGGGTTAGGGTAAGGTTAAGGGTTAGGGTTAGGGTTAGGGTTAGGTTTAGAGTTAGGGTTAGGGTAAGTGTAAGGGTTAGGGTTAGGATTAGGGTTAGGGTTAGGGTAAGGGTAAGAGTTAGCGTTAGGGTTAGGTTTAGGTTTATTGTTGGGGTTAAGTTTAGGGTTAGGGTTAGTGTAAGGGTAAGGGTTAGGGTTAGGGTTAGAGTTAGTGTTAGGGTTAGGTTTAAGGTTAGGGTTAGGGTTAGGGTAAGGGTATGTGTTAGGGTTAGGGTTAGGGTTAGGGTTAGCGTTTGGGTAAGGGTAAGGGTTAGGGTTTCGGTTATGGTTAGGGTTAGGGTTAGGGTTAGGGTAAGTGTTAGGGTTAGTGTTTAGGTGAGGGTTAGGATTAGAGTAAGGGTTAGGGTTAGGGTTAGGTTTAAGGTAAGGGTAAGGGTTAGGGTTAGGGTTAGGGTTAGGGTTAGGTTTAGTGTTAGGGTTAGGGATAGGGTAAGGGTAAGCTATAGGTTTAAGGTTAGGGTTAGGGTTAGGTTTAGGGTTAGGGTAAGGGTAAGCGTTAGGGTTAGGATTAGGGTTAGGTTAGGGTTCGGGTTAAGGTTAGGGTTTGGGTTAGCGTAAGAGTTAGTGTTAGGGTTAGGGTTAGGTTTAGGGTTAGGTTAGGGTTAGGGTTAGGGTTAGAGTTAGGTTTAGGTTTAGGGTAAGGGTAAGGGTTAGGGTTAGGGTTAGAGGTAGGGTAAGGGTTAGGGTTAGGGTTAGGATTAGTGTTGGGGTTAAGGTTAGGTTTAGGGTAAGTGTTAGGGTTAGGGTTAAGGTTAGGGTTAGGTTTAGGGTTACAGTTAGGGTTAGGCTTAGGGTTAGGTTTAGGTTAAGTGTATGTGTTAGGGTTAGAGTTAGGTTTAGGGTGAGGCGTTAGGGTAAGGGTAAGGGTTAGGGTTAGGGTTAAGGTAAGCGTAAGGTTTAGGGTTTTGGTTAGGTTTAGTGTAAGGGTTAGGGTTAGGTTTAGGGTAAGGGTTAGGGTTAATTTTAGGGTAGGGGTAAGGTTTAGAGTTAGGGTTAGGGTTAGGGTTAGGGTAAGGGTAAGGTTTAGGGTTAGGGTTAGGGTTAAGGTAAGGTTAAGGGTTAGGGTTAGGGTTAGGTTTAGGGTAAGGTTTAGGGTTAATTTTAGGGTAGGGGTAAGGTTTAGGGTTAGGGTTAGGGTTAGGGTTAGGGTAAGGGTAACGGTTAGCGTTAGGGTTAGGGTTAGGGTTAGGGTGAGGGTTAGGGTTAGGTTTAGGGGTTAGGGTTAGGGTTAGGTGTTTGGGGTTAGGGTTAGGATTAGGGTTAGGGTAAGGGTTAGGGTTAGCTGTTAGGTTTACTGTTATGTTTAGGTTAAGTGTTAGGGTTAGATTTATGGTTAGGGTTAGGATAAGTGTTAGGGTTAGGGTTAGGGTTAGGTTAAGGGTGGTGTTAGGGTTAGGGTTAGGTTAGGGTTAGTGTTAGGGAAAGTGTAAGGTTAAGCTTAGTGTTAGGGTAAGGATTAGCGTTAGGGTTAGGGTTAGTGTAAGGGTTAGGGTTAGGGTTACGGTTAGGGTTAGGGGTTAGGGTTAGGGTTAGGGTTAGGGTAAGGATAAGAGTTAGTGTTCGGGATAGGTTTAGGCTTAGGGTTAGTTTTAGTGTTAGGGTTAGCGTAAGGGTGAGAGTTGTGTTTGGGTTAGGATTAGGGTTAAGGTTAGGGTTAGCGTAAGGGTAAGGGTAAGGGTTAGGGTTAGGGATAAGGTTAGGGTTAGGGTAATGTTTAGGGTTAGTGGTAGGGTTAGGGTTAGGGTAAGGGTAATGGTTAGGGTTAAGGTTAGGGTTAGGGTTAGGGTTAGGGTAAGGGTAAGAGTTAGGGTTAGGTTTAGGGTTAGGGTTAGGGTAAGGGTTAGGTTTAGGGTTAGGGTTAGGTTTAGGGTAAGGCTTAGGGTTATGGTTAGGGTTAAGATTAGGGTTAGGGTTAGTGTTAGGCTTAATGTTAAGGATAGGGTGAGGGTAAGTGTAAGGATTAGCGTTAGGTATACGGTTAGGGTTAGGGTAAGGTTCAGGTTTAGGGTTAGGTTTAGGTTTAGGTTTATGGTTAGGGTTAGGATAAGGGTAAGGTTAACATTAAGGTTAGGGTTAGGGTTAGGTTTAGGGTAAGTGTAAGGGTTAGCGTTAGGTTTAGGGTTATGTTTAGGTTTGGGGTTAAGGTTAGGGTTAGGGTTAGGGTAAGGATAAGGGTAAGGGTTAGGGTTAGTGTTAGGGTTAGGGTTAGGTTTAGGGGTACGGTAAGGGTTTGGGTTAGGGTTAGGGTAAGGGTATGTGTTAGGGTTAGGGTTAGAGTTAGGGTTAGGTTTAGGGTTAGCAATTGGGGAAGGGTAAGGGTTAGTGTTAGGTTTAAGGTAAGCGTTAGGTTAGGGTAAGGGTAAGGGTTAGGGTTAGGGTTAGAGTTAGGGTTAGGGTTAGGTTTAGGGTTAGGGTTAGGGTTAGGGTTAGCGTTACGGTAAGGGTAAGGGTTAGCGTTAAGGTTAGGGTTAGGTTTAGGTTTGGGGTTAAGTTTAAGTTTAGGGTTAGGGTAAGCGTAAGGGTTAGGGTTAGGTTTATGGTAAGGTTTAGGGTTAGGGTTAGTGTTAGGGTTAAGGTTAGGTTTAGGGTAACGGTAAGGGTAGGGGTAGGGTTAGGGTAAGGGTATGTGTTAGGTTTAGGGTTGGGGTTAGGGTTAGGGTTAGCGTTCGGGTAAGGGTAAGGGTTAGGGTTAGGGTTAGGATTAAGGTAAGGGTTAGGGTTAGGGTTAGGGTTAGGTTTAGGGTAAGGTTTATGGTTAGGTTTAGGGTAAGGGTAAGCATTAGGGTTAGGGTTAGGATTAGGGTAAGGGTAAGGGTTAGGGTTAGGGTTAGCGTTAGGGTAGGGGTTAGGGTAAGAGTAAGTCTTAGGATTTGGGTTAGGGTTAGGATAAGGGTAAGGGTTAGGGTTAAGGTTAGGGTTAGGCTTAGGGGATGGGTTAGGGTTAGGGTTAGGTTTAGGGTTAGGGTTAGGGTAAGGGTCAGGGTTAGGTTTAGGGTTAGGGTTAGCTTTAGAGTTAGGGTTAGGGTTAATGTTAGGGTTAGGGTGATGGTAAGTGTAAGGGTTAGGGTTAAGTTTAGGGTTAGGGTTACGGTATTGGTAAGTGTTGGGGTTAAGGTTAGGGTTAGGTTTAGGGTTAGGGTTAGGGTTAGGGTAAGGGTAAGGTTTAAGGTTAACGTGAGAGTTAGGGTTAGGGTTAGTATTAGGGTTAGGGTAAGTGTAATGGTTAGGGTTAGGGTTAGGTTTATTGTTAGGTTTAGGGTTGGGTTAGGGGAAGGGTAAGGGTTAGGGTTAGGGTTAGGGTTAGGTTTTGGGTTAGGTTTAGGGTTGGGTTAGGGGTTAGGGTTAGGGTTAGGGTTAGGGTTAGGGGAAGGGTAAGGGTTAGGGTTAGGGTTAGGGTTACGGTTAGGTTTAGGGTTAGGTTTAGGGTTGGGTTAGGGGTTAGGGTTAGGGTTAGGGTTAGGGGTTAGGGTTAGGGGTTAGGTTAGGGTTAGGGTAAGGGTTAGGGTTAGGGTTAGGGTTAGGGTTAGGTTTAGGGTTAGGTTTAGGGTTGGGTTAGGGGTTAGGTTTAGGGTTAGTGGTTAGGGGTTAGGGTATTGGTCAGGGTTAGGGTTAGGGTTAGGGTAAGGTAAGGGTTAGGGTTAAGGTTAGGGTTAGGGTTTAGGGTAGGTTAAGAGTTAGGTTTAGGGTAAGGGTTAGGGTAAGGGTTAGGTTTAGGGTGAGGGTTAGGGTTAGGGTTAGGGTTAGGGTTATGGTTAGGTTTAATGTTAGGGTTTGAGTGAGGGTAAGTGTAAGGGTTAGGGTTAGGTTTAGGTTAGGGTTAGGGGAAGGTTAAGGGTTAGGGTTAGGATTAGGGTTAGGGTAAGGGTAAGGTTTAGGGTTAAGTTTAGGGTTAGGGTTAGGTTTGGGTTTAGGGTTAGCTTAGTGTAAGTGTAAGGGTTAGGGTTAGGATTAGGGTTAGGTTTAGAGTAAGGGTTAGGGTTAGGATAAGGGTTAAGCTTACCGTTAGGGTTAGGGTTAGGTTTAGGTTTACGGTAAGGGTTAGGGTTAGGTTAGTGTAAGTGTATGTGTTTGGGTTAGGGTTAATGTTAGGGTTAGCGTTTGGGTAAGGCTAAGGGTTATGGTTACGGTTAGGGTTAAGGTAAGCGTTAGTGTTAGGGTTAGGGTTAGGGTTAGGTTTAGGGTAAGTGTTAGGTTTAGGTTTAGGGTAAGGGTAAGGTTTAGGGTTACGGTTAGGGTTGGGGTTAGTGTTAGGGTAAGGGTAAGGGTTAGGGTTAGGGTTAGGTTTAGGGTTTAGGTTTAGGGTTAGGTAATGGTAAGGGTTCGGATTAGGGTTATGGTAAGGGTTAGGGTTAGGGTTAGGGTTAGGGTTAGGGTAGGGATTAGGGTAAGGGTAAGTGTTAGGTTTAGGGTTAGGATAAGGTAAGGGTTAGGGGTAGGGTTAGGGTTAGGTTTAGGAGTTAGGTTTAGGGCTAGGTTAGGGTTAGGGTTAGTGTAAGGGTAAGGATTAGGGTTAGGTCTAGGGTTAGGGTTAGTGTTAGTGTTGGTTTACGGTTGTTGTTAGGGTAAGGGCAAGGGTTAGTGTTAGGGTTAGGGTTAACGTTAGGGTTAGAGTTAGGTTTAGGATTAGGGTAAGTGTAAGGGTTAGGGTTAAATTTAGGGTTAGGGTTAGGTTTAGGGTTAAGGTTAGGGGTTCGGGTAATGGTTAGGGTTAGGGTTAGTGCTACGGTTAAGTTTAGGGTTAGGGTTAGTGTTAGGGTTAGGGTAAGAGTAAGGGTTAGGATTAGGTTTAGGGTTAGGGTTAGGGTAAGGGTTAGGTTTGGGGTTAGGGTTAGTTCAGGGTTATTGTTAGGGTTATGGTTAGGGTAAGGATAAGGGTTAGGGTTAAGGTTAGGTTTAGGGTTGGGTTAGGGTTAGGGTTAATATTATGGGTAGTGTGAGGGTAAGTGGTAAGTGGTTAGGGTTAGGTTTAATGTTAGGGTTAGGGTAAGATTAAGCTTTAGGGTTAGGGTTAGGGTTAGGTTTAGGGTTAGGATTAGGGTTAGGATTAGGTAAGGTTTAGATTAAGGCTAGGGTTAGGATTAGGGTTAGGTTTAGGGTTAGGGTTAGGGTAAGTGTAAGGGTTAGTTCGGATTAGGGTTAGGGTTAGGGTAAGTGTTAGTGTTAGGGTTAGGGTTAGGTTTAGGGTAAGGGTAAGGGTTAGCGTTAGGGTTAGGGTTAGGTTTAGGGTTGGGGTTAAGGTTTGGGTTAGGGTTAGGGTAAGGGTTAGGGTTAGGGTTAGGGTAAGGGTTAGGGTTAGGTTTAATGTTAGGGTTAGGGTAAGATTAAGCTTTAGGGTTAGGGTTAGGTTTAGGTTTAAGGTTTCGGTAAGGGTTAGGTTTAGGGTAAGGGTAAGGGTATGTGTTAGGGTTAAGATAAGGGGTTAGGGTTAGGGTTAGGTTTGGGTAAGGGTAAGGGTTAGCTTTAGGATTAGGGTTAAGGTTAGGGTTAGTGTTAGGGTTAGGGTTAGGTTTAATGTAAGGGTTAGGTTTAGGGTTAGGGTAAGGATTAGGTTTAGGGTTAGGGTTAGCGTAAGGGTAAGGGTTAGGTTTAGGGTTAGGTTAGGTTGAGGGTTAGGGTTAGGGTTATGGTTAGGGTTAGGGTTAGAGTTAGGTTTAGGGTTAGGGTAGGGAAGGGTTAGGGTTAGGGTTAGGGTTAGGGTGAGGGTAAGGTTTAGGTTTAGGTAAGTTTTAGTGTAAGGGTTGGGGTTAGGTTTAGGTTAAGTGTAAGTTTTAGGTTTAGGGTTTGGGTTAGGATTAGGGTTAGAGTAAGGGTAAGGGTTAGGGTTAGGGTTAGGGTTAGGGTTAGCGTTTAGGTTTAGGATTAGGGTTAGGGGTTAGGTTTATGGTTAGGGTTAGGGTAAGGGTTAGGTTAGGTTAGGGGTTACGGGTTAGTGTTAGGGTTAGTTTAAGGTTTAGGGTTAGAGTTAGGGTTAGAGTTAGGGTTAGGATAAGGGTTAGTGTTAGGGTTAGGGTTAGGGTTAGGGTTAGGTTAGGGTTTAGGGTTGGGGTTAAGGTTTGCGTTAGGGTTACGGTAAGAGTAAGGGTTAGGGTTAGGGTTAGCGTTAAAGTTAGGGTTAGGGTTAGGGTTAGGTTTAGGGTTATGGTGAGGATAAGGGTAAGGGTTAGGTTTAGGTTTAGGGATCTGTGTAGGGGAAGGGAAGGGTTAGGGTTATGATTAGGGTAAGGGTAAGTGTTAGCGTTAGGTTTAGGTTAGGGTTAGGTTTTGGGTAGGGTAAGGGTTAGGGTTAGGGTTAAGTTTAGGGTAAGGGTATGTGTTAGGGTAAGGGTAAGGTTAGGGTTAGGGTTAGCGTTTGGAAAGGGTAAGGGTTAGGGGTTAGGGTTAAGGTAAGGGTTAAGGTTAGGGTTAGGGTTAGGTTTAGGGTAAGGGTTAGGGTTTTAGGTTTAGGGCAGGGTAAGGTTTTAGGGTTAGGGTTTAGGGTTAGGGTAAGGGTAAGTTGTTAGTGTTAGGGTTAGGGTTAGGGCTAGGTTAGTGTTATGTAAGTGTAAGGGTTAGGGTTAGGGTTAGGGTAAGGGTTAGAGTTGTAGGGTTAGGGTAGGGTTAAGGGTAAGGGTAAGTGATAGGGTTAGGATTAGGGTTAGGATAATGTAAGGGTTACGGTTAGGGTTAGGGTTAGGATTAGGTATAGGGAGGGTTAGGGATAGGGTTAGGTTTAGGGTTAGGTTTACGGTAAGGGTAAGGCTTAGGGTTAGGTTTAGGATTAGAGTTAGGGTTAGTGTTAGGTTTAGGGTTAGGTTTAGCGTAAGGGCAAGGGTTAGTGTTTGGGTTAGGGTTAAGTTTAGGGTTAGGGTTAGGGTTAGGTTTAGGGTTAGCGTTAGGGTAAGGATAAAGGTTAGGGTTAGGGTTAGGGTTATGGTTAGGATAAGGGTAAGGGTTAGCGTTAGGGTTAGGGTTAGGGTTAGGTTTAGGTTTAGGGTAAGGGTAAGGGTTAGGGTTAGGGTTAGGATAAGGGTAAGGGTTAGGGTTAGGGTTAGGGTTAGAGGTTAGGGTTAGTGTTAGGGTTAGGGGTTAGCGTTAGGGTTAGGGTTGGGGGTTAGGGTTAGGGATTAGGGTTAGGGTAAGGTTTAGGTTAAGTGTTAGGTTTAGGGTTAGGGTTAGGGTTAGGATAAGGGGTAGGGTTAAGGTTAGGGTTAGGTTAAGGGTGGTGTTAGGGTTAAGGTTAGGCTAGGGTTAGTGTTAGGGTTAGGGTGAGGTTTAGGGTTAGGGTTAGGTTATGGTTAGGGTTAGGGAAAAGGTAACGTTAAGGTTAGTGTTAGGGTAAGGATTAGTGTTAGGGTTAGGGTTAGGGTAAGGGTTAGGGGTTAGGGTTAGGATTAGCTTTAGGATTAGGGTTAGGATAAGGATAAGAGTTAGGGTTAGGGATAGGATTTTGGTTCGGGTTAGGTTTAGGGTTAGGGTTAGTGTAAGGGTAAGAGTTGGGGTAGGGTTAGGATTAGGGTTAAGGTTAGGGTTAGGGTTAGGGTAAGGGGAAGGGTTAGGGTTAGGGTTAGGTTTACAGTTGGGGTTAAGTTTAGGTTTAGGGTTAGGGTAAGGGTAACGATTAGGGTTAGGTTTAGGGTAAGGGTTAGGTTTAGGGTTAGTGTTAGGGTTAGTGTTAGGTTTAGGGTTACGGTAAAGGTTAGGGTGAGGGTGAGGGTAAGGGTTTGTGTTAGGTTTAGGGTTAGGATTAGTGTAAGGGCAAGAGTTAGTGTTAGGGTTAGGGTTAAGTTTAGGGTTCGGGTTAGGGTTTGGTTTAGGGTAAGGGTTAGGGTAAGGGTAAGGGTTAGGGTTAGGGTTTGGATTAGAGTTGGGCTTAAGGTTAGGTTTAGGTTTAGGGTAAGGGTAAAGGTTAGGGTTAGGTTTAGGGTAAGGTTTAGGTTTAGGGTTAGTGTTAGGTTTAGGGTTAGGTTTAGGGTTACGGTAAGGGTTAGGGTTAGGGTTAGGGTAAGGGTATGTGTTAGGTTTAGGGTTAGGGTTAGGGTAAGGTTTAGGGTTAGGTTTAGTGTTAGTGTAAGGGTTAGGGTTAGGGGTTGGTTTAGGGTAAGTGTTAGGGTTAGGGTAAGTATTAGGGTTATGGTTAGGTTTACGGTTATGGTTAGGGCTTAGGGTTAGGGTAAGGATAAGAGTTAACGTTAGGGATAGGATTAGGGTTCGGGTTAGTATTAGGGTTAGGGTTAGGGTAAGGGTAAGAGTTAGGGTTGGGTTAGGGTTAGGGTTAAGGTTAGGGTTAGGGTTAGGGTTAGGGTAAGGGTAAGGTTTAGGGTTAGGGTTTAGGTTAGGGTTAGGGTAATGATTAGGGTTATGGTTAAACTTAGGGTTAGGGTTAGTGTTAGGTTTAGGGTTAGGGTTAAGTTTAGGGTTAGGGTTAGGGTAAGGTTAAGGGTAAGGGTTAGGGTTAGGTTTAGGTTTAGGGTTAGGGTTAGGGTAAGTGTTAGGTTTAGGTTTAGGGTTAGGTTGAGGGTTAGGGTTAGGGTTATGGTTAGGGTAAGGATAAGGGTTAGGGTTAAGGTTAAGGTTAGGGTTAGGGTTAGGGTTAGGGTTAATGTTAGAGGTAGGGTGAGTGTAAGTGTAAGGGTTTGGGTTAGTTTTAGGGTTAGGGTTAGGGTAAGGTTAAGGTTTAGGGTTAGGTTTAGCTTTAGGGTTAAGGTTAGGGTTAGGGTAATGGTAAGGTTTAGGGTTAAGGTTAGGGTTAGGATTAGGGTTAGGGTTAGGATAGGGGTTAGGGTTAGGGTTAGGGTTAGGGTTAGGGAAAAGGTAAGGTTAAGGTTAGTGTTAGGGTAAGGATTAGTGTTAGGGTTAGGGTTAGGGTAAGGTTAGGCTTAGGGTTAGCTTTACGGTTAGGGTTAGGGGTTAGGGTTAGGATTAGCTTTAGGGTTAGGGTTAGGATAAGGATAAGAGTTAGGGTTAGGGATAGGATTTTGGTTCGGGTTAGGTTTAGGGTTAGGGTTAGGGTAAGGGTAACAGTTGGGGTAGGGTTAGGATTCGGGTTAAGGTTAGGGTTAGGGTTAGGGTAAGGGGAAGGGTTAGGGTTAGGGTTAGGTTTACAGTTGGGGTTAAGTTTAGGTTTAGGGTTAGGGTAAGGGTAACGGTTAGGGTTAGGTTTAGGGTAAGGGTTAGGTTTAGGGTTAGTGTTAAGGTTAGTGTTAGGTTTAGGGTTACGGTAAGGGTTAGGGTGAGGGTGAGGGTAAGGGTTTGGGTTAGGTTTAGGGTTAGGATTAGGGTAAGGGCAAGAGTTAGTGTTAGGGTTAGGGTTGAATTTAGGGTTCAGGTTAGGGTTAGGTTTAGGGTTAGGGTTAGGGTAAGGGTAAGGGTTAGGGTTAGGGTTAGGTTTAGATTTGGGGTTAAGGTTAGGTTTAGGTTTAGGGTAAGGGTAAAGGTTAGGGTTAGGTTTAGGGTAAGGGATAGGTTTAGGGTGTTAGGTTTAGGGTTAGGTTTAGGGTTACGGTAAGGGTTAGGGTTAGGGTTAGGGTAAGGGTATGTGTTAGGTTTAGGGTTAGAATTAGGGTAAGGTTTAGGGTTAGGGTTAGGGTTAGTGTTAGTGTAAGGGTTAGGGTTAGGGGTTGGTTTAGGGTAAGTGTTAGGGTTAGGGTAAGGATTAGGGTTATGGTTAGGGTTACGGTTAGGGTTAGGGCTTAGGGTTAGGGTAAGGATAAGAGTTAACGTTAGGGATAGGATTAGGGTTCGGGTTAGTATTAGGGTTAGGGTTAGGGTAAGGGTAAGAGTTAGGGTTGGGTTAGGGTTACGGTTAAGGTTACGGTTAGGGTTAGGGTAAGGGTAAGGTTTAGGGTTAGGGTTTAGGTTAGGGTTAGGGTAATGATTAGGGTTATGGTTAAACTTAGGGTTAGGGTTAGTGTTAGGTTTAGGGTTAGGTTAAGTTTAGGGTTAGGGTTAGGGTAAGGTTAAGGGTAAGGGTTAGGGTTAGGTTTAGGTTTAGGGTTAGGGTAAGTGTTAGATTTAGGTTTAGGGTTAGGTTGAGGGTTAGGGTTAGGGTTATGGTTAGGGTAAGGATAAGGGTTAGGGTTAAGGTTAGGGTTAGGGTTAGGGTTAGGGTTAGGGTTAGGATAAGGGTTAGGGTTAGGGTTAGGGTTAGGGTTAGGGCTAGGGTTAAGGTTAGGATTAGGGTAATGGTAAGGTTTAGGGTTAAGGTTAGGGTTAGGATTAGGGTTAGGGTTAGGGTAAGGGTTCGGGTTAGGGTTAGGGTTAGCTTTAGGTTTAGGTTTAGGGTAAGGGTAAGGGTAAGGGTTAGCGTTAGGGTTAGGGTTAGTGTTAGGGTTAGGGTTATGTTTAGGGTTACGGTAAGGTTTAGGGTAAGGGTATGTGTTAGGGTTAGGGTAAGTGTAAGGGTTAGGGTTAGGATTAGGGTTAGGGTTAGGGTAAGAGTTAGGGTTAGGGTTAGGGTTAGGGTTGGGCTTAGGGTTAGGGCTAGGGTTAGGGTTAGGTTAAGGTAAGGGTTAGGGTTAAGTTTAGGGTTAGGGTTAGGGTTAGGGTAAGGGTAGGTGTTAGGGTTAGTGTTAGTTTTAGGGTTAGGGTTAGGGTAAGGGTTAGGTTTAGTGTAAGAGTTAGGTTTAGGGTTAGGGTTAGGGTTATGGGTAGGGTAAGGAAAAGGGTTAGGGTGAAGGTTAGGGTTAGGGTTAGGGTTAGGGTAAATGTTAGGGTTCGGGTGAGGGTAAGTGTAAGGTTATGGTTAGGTTTACGGTTGGGGTTAGGGTAAGGTTAAGGGTTAGGGTTAGGGTTAGGGTTAGGTTTAGAGTTAGGGTTAGGGTAAGTGTAAGGGTTAGGGTTAGGATTAGGGTTAGGGTTAGGGTAAGGGTAAGAGTTAGCGTTAGGGTTAGGTTTAGGTTTATTGTTGGGGTTAAGTTTAGGGTTAGGGTTAGTGTAAGGGTAAGGGTTAGGGTTAGGGTTAGAGTTAGTGTTAGGGTTAGGTTTAAGGTTAGGGTTAGGGTTAGGGTAAGGGTATGTGTTAGGGTTAGGGTTAGGGTTAGGGTTAGCGTTTGGGTAAGGGTAAGGGTTAGGGTTTCGGTTATGGTTAGGGTTAGGGTTAGGGTAAGTGTTAGGGTTAGTGTTTAGGTGAGGGTTAGGATTAGAGTAAGGGTTAGGGTTAGGGTTAGGTTTAAGGTAAGGGTAAGGGTTAGGGTTAGGGTTAGGGTTAGGGTTAGGTTTAGTGTTAGGGTTAGGGATAGGGTAAGGGTAAGCTATAGGTTTAAGGTTAGGGTTAGGGTTAGGTTTAGGGTTAGGGTAAGGGTAAGCGTTAGGGTTAGGATTAGGGTTAGGTTAGGGTTCGGGTTAAGGTTAGGGTTTGGGTTAGCGTAAGAGTTAGTGTTAGGGTTAGGGTTAGGTTTAGGGTTAGGTTAGGGTTAGGGTTAGGGTTAGAGTTAGGTTTAGGTTTAGGGTAAGGGTAAGGGTTAGGGTTAGGGTTAGAGGTAGGGTAAGGGTTAGGGTTAGGGTTAGGATTAGTGTTGGGGTTAAGGTTAGGTTTAGGGTAAGTGTTAGGGTTAGGGTTAAGGTTAGGGTTAGGTTTAGGGTTACAGTTAGGGTTAGGCTTAGGGTTAGGTTTAGGTTAAGTGTATGTGTTAGGGTTAGAGTTAGGTTTAGGGTGAGGCGTTAGGGTAAGGGTAAGGGTTAGGGTTAGGGTTAAGGTAAGCGTAAGGTTTAGGGTTTTGGTTAGGTTTAGTGTAAGGGTTAGGGTTAGGTTTAGGGTAAGGGTTAGGGTTAATTTTAGGGTAGGGGTAAGGTTTAGAGTTAGGGTTAGGGTTAGGGTTAGGGTAAGGGTAAGGTTTAGGGTTAGGGTTAGGGTTAAGGTAAGGTTAAGGGTTAGGGTTAGGGTTAGGTTTAGGGTAAGGTTTAGGGTTAATTTTAGGGTAGGGGTAAGGTTTAGGGTTAGGGTTAGGGTTAGGGTTAGGGTAAGGGTAACGGTTAGCGTTAGGGTTAGGGTTAGGGTTAGGGTGAGGGTTAGGGTTAGGTTTAGGGGTTAGGGTTAGGGTTAGGTGTTTGGGGTTAGGGTTAGGATTAGGGTTAGGGTAAGGGTTAGGGTTAGCTGTTAGGTTTACTGTTATGTTTAGGTTAAGTGTTAGGGTTAGATTTATGGTTAGGGTTAGGATAAGTGTTAGGGTTAGGGTTAGGGTTAGGTTAAGGGTGGTGTTAGGGTTAGGGTTAGGTTAGGGTTAGTGTTAGGGAAAGTGTAAGGTTAAGCTTAGTGTTAGGGTAAGGATTAGCGTTAGGGTTAGGGTTAGTGTAAGGGTTAGGGTTAGGGTTACGGTTAGGGTTAGGGGTTAGGGTTAGGGTTAGGGTTAGGGTAAGGATAAGAGTTAGTGTTCGGGATAGGTTTAGGCTTAGGGTTAGTTTTAGTGTTAGGGTTAGCGTAAGGGTGAGAGTTGTGTTTGGGTTAGGATTAGGGTTAAGGTTAGGGTTAGCGTAAGGGTAAGGGTAAGGGTTAGGGTTAGGGATAAGGTTAGGGTTAGGGTAATGTTTAGGGTTAGTGGTAGGGTTAGGGTTAGGGTAAGGGTAATGGTTAGGGTTAAGGTTAGGGTTAGGGTTAGGGTTAGGGTAAGGGTAAGAGTTAGGGTTAGGTTTAGGGTTAGGGTTAGGGTAAGGGTTAGGTTTAGGGTTAGGGTTAGGTTTAGGGTAAGGCTTAGGGTTATGGTTAGGGTTAAGATTAGGGTTAGGGTTAGTGTTAGGCTTAATGTTAAGGATAGGGTGAGGGTAAGTGTAAGGATTAGCGTTAGGTATACGGTTAGGGTTAGGGTAAGGTTCAGGTTTAGGGTTAGGTTTAGGTTTAGGTTTATGGTTAGGGTTAGGATAAGGGTAAGGTTAACATTAAGGTTAGGGTTAGGGTTAGGTTTAGGGTAAGTGTAAGGGTTAGCGTTAGGTTTAGGGTTATGTTTAGGTTTGGGGTTAAGGTTAGGGTTAGGGTTAGGGTAAGGATAAGGGTAAGGGTTAGGGTTAGTGTTAGGGTTAGGGTTAGGTTTAGGGGTACGGTAAGGGTTTGGGTTAGGGTTAGGGTAAGGGTATGTGTTAGGGTTAGGGTTAGAGTTAGGGTTAGGTTTAGGGTTAGCAATTGGGGAAGGGTAAGGGTTAGTATTAGGTTTAAGGTAAGCGTTAGGTTAGGGTAAGGGTAAGGGTTAGGGTTAGGGTTAGAGTTAGGGTTAGGGTTAGGTTTAGGGTTAGGGTTAGGGTTAGGGTTAGCGTTACGGTAAGGGTAAGGGTTAGCGTTAAGGTTAGGGTTAGGTTTAGGTTTGGGGTTAAGTTTAAGTTTAGGGTTAGGGTAAGCGTAAGGGTTAGGGTTAGGTTTATGGTAAGGTTTAGGGTTAGGGTTAGTGTTAGGGTTAAGGTTAGGTTTAGGGTAACGGTAAGGGTAGGGGTAGGGTTAGGGTAAGGGTATGTGTTAGGTTTAGGGTTGGGGTTAGGGTTAGGGTTAGCGTTCGGGTAAGGGTAAGGGTTAGGGTTAGGGTTAGGATTAAGGTAAGGGTTAGGGTTAGGGTTAGGGTTAGGTTTAGGGTAAGGTTTATGGTTAGGTTTAGGGTAAGGGTAAGCATTAGGGTTAGGGTTAGGATTAGGGTAAGGGTAAGGGATAGGGTTAGGGTTAGCGTTAGGGTAGGGGTTAGGTAAGAGTAAGTCTTAGGATTTGGGTTAGGGTTAGGATAAGGGTAAGGGTTAGGGTTAAGGTTAGGGTTAGGCTTAGGGGATGGGTTAGGGTTAGGGTTAGGTTTAGGGTTAGGGTTAGGGTAAGGGTCAGGGTTAGGTTAGGGTTAGGGTTAGCTTTAGAGTTAGGGTTAGGGTTAATGTTAGGGTTAGGGTGATGGTAAGTGTAAGGGTTAGGTTAAGTTTAGGGTTAGGGTTACGGTATTGGTAAGTGTTGGGGTTAAGGTTAGGGTTAGGTTTAGGGTTAGGGTTAGGGTTAGGGTAAGGGTAAGGTTTAAGGTTAACGTGAGAGTTAGGGTTAGGGTTAGTATTAGGGTTAGGGTAAGTGTAATGGTTAGGGTTAGGGTTAGGTTTATTGTTAGGTTTAGGGTTGGGTTAGGGGAAGGGTAAGGGTTAGGGTTAGGGTTAGGGTTAGGTTTTGGGTTAGGTTTAGGGTTGGGTTAGGGGTTAGGGTTAGGGTTAGGGTTAGGGTTAGGGGAAGGGTAAGGGTTAGGGTTAGGGTTAGGGTTACGGTTAGGTTTAGGGTTAGGTTTAGGGTTGGGTTAGGGGTTAGGGTTAGGGTTAGGGTTAGGGGTTAGGGTTAGGGTTAGGATTAGGGTTAGGGTAAGGGTTAGGGTAAGGGTTAGGGTTAGGGTTAGGTTTAGGGTTAGGTTTAGGGTTGGGTTAGGGGTTAGGTTTAGGGTTAAGGTTAGGGTTAGGGTATTGGTCAGGGTTAGGGTTAGGGTTAGGGTAAGGTAAGGGTTAGGGTTAAGGTTAGGGTTAGGGTTAGGGTAGGTTAAGAGTTAGGTTTAGGGTAAGGGTTAGGGTAAGGGTTAGGTTTAGGGTGAGGGTTAGGGTTAGGGTTAGGGTTAGGGTTATGGTTAGGTTTAATGTTAGGGTTTGAGTGAGGGTAAGTGTAAGGGTTAGGGTTAGGTTTACGGTTAGGGTTAGGGGAAGGTTAAGGTTAGGGTTAGGATTAGGGTTAGGGTAAGGGTAAGGTTTAGGGTTAAGTTTAGGGTTAGGGTTAGGTTTGGGTTTAGGGTTAGCTTAGTGTAAGTGTAAGGGTTAGGGTTAGGATTAGGGTTAGGTTTAGAGTAAGGGTTAGGGTTAGGATAAGGGTTAAGCTTACCGTTAGGGTTAGGGTTAGGTTTAGGTTTACGGTAAGGGTTAGGGTTAGGTTTAGTGTAAGTGTATGTGTTTGGGTTAGGGTTAATGTTAGGGTTTAGCGTTTGGGTAAGGCTAAGGGTTATGGTTACGGTTAGGGTTAAGGTAAGCGTTAGTGTTAGGGTTAGGGTTAGGGTTAGTTTAGGGTAAGTGTTAGGTTTAGGTTTAGGGTAAGGGTAAGGTTTAGGGTTACGGTTAGGGTTGGGGTTAGTGTTAGGGTAAGGGTAAGGGTTAAGGGTTAGGGTTAGGTTTAGGGTTAGGTTTAGGGTTAGGTAATGG
>NW_028327795.1:0-2500 GCF_031878675.1 Megascapheus bottae | reverse complement strand
AGTAAGGTTTAGGGTTAAGGTAGGGTTAGGGTTAGGATTAGGTTAGGGTTAGGGTTAGGGTTAGCATTTGGGTAAGGGTAAGGGTTAGTGTTACGTTTAGGGTAAGGGTTAGGGTTAGGGTAAGGGTTAGGTTTAGGGTAAGGGTTAGGGTTAGGTTTAGTGTAAGGGTAAGGTTTAGGGTTAGGGTTAGGGTTAGGGTTAGTGTTAGGGTAAGGGTATGGGTTAGGGTCAGGGTTAGGGTTACGGTTAGGTTTAGGGTAAGGGTTAGGGTTAGGGTTAGTGTTAGGGTTAGGGTTAGGGTTAGGGTTACGGTAAGGGTTAGGGTAGGGTTAGGGTAAGGGTTAGTGTTAGGTTTAAGGTAAGGTTTAGGGTTAGGGTTAGGGTGAGGGTAGGTTTAGGTAACGGTAAGGGCTAGGGTTAGGGTTAGGTTTTGGTTTAGGTTTAGGTAAGGGTAAGGGTTAGCGTTAGGGTTAAGGTAAGGGTTAGAGTTAGTGTTAGGATAGGGTTTAGGGTAAGGGTAAGTGTTAGGGTTAGGGTAAGGGTGAGGTTAGGTAAGGGTTAGGATTAGGGTTAGGGTTAGGGTTAGGTTTAGGGTTAGGTTTAGGGATAGGGTTAGGTTTAGGGTTAGGTTTAGGGTAACGGTAAGGGTTAGGGTTAGGGTTAGGGTTAGTGTTAGGTTTAGGGTTAGGGTTAGGGTAAGGGCAAGGGTTAGTGTTCGGGTTAGGGTTAAGTTTAGGGTTAGGGTTAGGGTTAGGTTTAGGGTTAGAGTTGGGGTAAGGGTAAAGGTTAGGGTTAGGGTTAGGGTTAGGGTTAAGGTTATGGTTAGGGTTATGTTAAGGGTGGTGTTAGGGTTAGGGTTAGGCTAGGGTTAGTGTTAGGGTTAGGGTGAGGGTTAGGGTTAAGGTTAGGTTAGGGTTAGGTTTAGGGAAAGGATAAGGTTAAGGTTAGTGTTAGGGTAAGGATTAGCGTTAGGGTTAGGGTTAGGGTAAGGGTTAGGGTTAGGGTTAGGGTTACGGTTAGGTTTAGGGGTTAGGGTTAGTGTTAGGTTTAGGGTTAGGGTTATGATAAGGATAACAGTTAGGGTTAGGGATAGGATTAGGGTTCGGGTTAGGTTTAGGGTTATGGTTAGCGTAAAAGTAAGAGTTTGGGTTGGGTGAGAATTAGGGTTAAGGTTAGGGTTAGGGTTAGGGTAAGGGTAAGGGTAAGGGTTAGGGTTAAGGTTAGGGTTAGGGTTAGGGTTAGGGTAAGGATAAAAGTTAGGGTTAGGTTTAGGGTTAGGGTTAGGGTAAGGGTTAGGGTTAGGTTTAGGGTTAGGATTAGGGTTATGGTTAGGGTTAAGGTTGGGGTTAGGGTTAGTGTTATTGTTAATGTTAGGGATAGGGTGAGGGTAAGTGTTAGGATTAGCGTTAGGTATACGGTTAGGGTTAGGGTAAGGTTAAGGGTTAGGGTTAGGGTTAGGTTTAGGTTTAGGGTTATGTTTAGGGTTAGGATTAGAGTAAGGTTAGGGTTAAGATTAGGGTTAGGGCTAGGGTTAGGTTTAGGGTTAGGTTTAGGGTAAGTGTAAGGGTTAGGGTTATGATTAGGGTTAGGGTTAGAGTAAGGGTTAGGGTAAGTGTTAGGGTTAGGTTTACGGTTAGGGTTAGGGTTAGGGTTAGGGTTAGGTTTAGGGTTGGGGTTAAGGTTTGGGTTAGGGTTAGGGTAAGTGTAAGGGTTAGGGTTAGGTTTAGGGTAACGGTTTAGGCTTAGGGTTAGTGTTAGTGTTAGGGTTAGGTTTAGGGTTACGGTAAGGGTTAGGGTTAGGTTTAGGGTTAGGGTTAGGGTTAGGGTTAGGGTTAGCGTTTGGGTAAGGGTAAGGGTCAGTGTTAGGTTTAAGGTAAGGCTTAGGGTTAGTGTTAGGGTTAGGGTTAGGTTTAGGGTAAGGGTTAGGTTTAGGTTTAGGGTAAGGGTAAGGTTTAGGGTAGGGTTAGGGTTAGGGTTAGGTTAGGGTAAGGGTTAGGGTCAGGGTTAGGGTTACGGTTAGGTTTAGGGTAACGGTTAGGGTTAGGGTTAGTGTTAGTGTTAGGGTTAGAGTTAGGGTTACGGTAAGGATTAGGTTTAGGGTTAGGGTAATGGTATGTGTTAGGTTTAGGGTTAGGGTTAGGTTAAGGGTAAGAGTTAGTGTTTGGTTAGTGTTAGGTTTAAGGTTAGGGTTAGGGTTAGGGTAAGGGTAAGCTTTAGGGGTAGGGTTAAGGTTATTGTTAGGGTAATGGTTAGGGTTAGGGTTAGGTTAAGGTAAAGGTTAGGGTAAGGTTAGGTTTAGGGTTAGGGTTAGGGTAAGGGTAAGGGTTAGGGTTAGGTTTAGGGTAAGGGTTAGGGTTAGGGGAAAGGGTTAGGGTAGGAATTAGGGTTAGGGTTAGGGTTAGTGTTAGGTTTATGGTTAGTGTTAGGGTAAGGGCAAGGGTTAGTGTTAGGGTTAGGGTTAAGGTTAGGGTTAGGGTTAGGGTAAGGGTAAGGTTTAGGA